>NC_047119.1:44618814-44918814 GCF_902500255.1 Thalassophryne amazonica
CTGCACATCTGTGCACAGCTGTGGTCATTTCAATTAAAAACACTTTTTTTTTCATCTCAGCTACAAACATGTCACCAAGAATATTGATTCCAAATTTAATGAATGAATGAATGAACGATCAATTAATTCATTAATTAATGATGTGCATGCCCCCAAAAGGAATGAAGTGATCCATTCCTTCTTTTAAAAAAAAAAAAAAAAAATATATGACATTACAGTCCCCCCCCAACCATCCACCCCACCCTTTTCTCTTTAGTTCATCCAAATAAGATTAGATTTTTAATTAGCCCTGATTGTCAAGTATGTGTGCAAATATGACATTATTTAACAGGGGAACTTTAATTTGGATAACAATGGTAAATGGACTGCATTTATATAGCGCTTTTCCATCTGCATCAGACGCTCAAAGAGCTTTACAATTATGCCTCACATTCACCCCGATGTCAGGGTGCTGCCATACAAGGCGCTCACTACACACCGGGAGCAATAGGGGATTAAAGACCTTGCCCAAAGGCCTGGTCTCAAGCCCAACACCTTAACCACTAGACCATCAAAATCTCAGGCAACCCCTTGGGGGGCGGGGGTGGGGGGGTGTTTGGGGCACACACTGACATTTGAATCATCCTGACTGATCTAGAAAAAGTTAAGGTCAGCACCTCCTGAACTCATATGAGTGAGTTGTGAGTTGAACTTATATTCCAAATATGTTGGGTTTGCCAATGACTTGGTGCGTTGAAGGCTTATTTTTACAGACTAACAGATTTTTACCCATCCTGTCTTCTTGTCTTAGGTAGTTTTTGGAGTTACTGGGGTGTATGTGTGTCTTGTCATGTGTCTCTATCTCTACACACCTACTTCATGTTTTCATTCACGCACCTGTTTGTCTCGTTATCATGTTTTCTGAGTTTTCAGTTGGTCTTTTGTCAGATTGTCTTTTTAATTTTTTCCTCATGTTTTCTCCAGCTCAAATTTTCTGATCTGCAAGAACAATACAGTCATATTTTGTCCATCGATTTGCTGTAAATAAATCACTTTATTTACAACTACTCATCTGTGATTTGGGAAATGGCTTTGGATTCTTGTATCTGCTATGACAAGATTTGAACCAGAAAAAGACTTGGTGTGGAGTCATCATGCGGTGAAGGCTACGGATGTGTAAGAGTGACCAGCAGGAGGTGCTGTGCATTAAATTAAATGTCATTCCCATCGGCCTCAAATTTGCAGACGTCATCTGGAAGTCAGCTGGGCAGTGAAATAATAAATACCGGATCTCAGCATCTGTAGCGACAGACCCATCAGGGTGTGAGGTCTCCTTCACTGCACAGCAACTCCTACTGGCTACCAGTACAGACGCACATGGATGGAACTCATTTCGACAGCTTGCACATGTTGGCAGCGGGAATTAAAAAGTCCCAAGAACTAAGATCAGTTAAATGGCCCTTTGAGGTTACCAAGAATTTCTACTATTACATTTTATTAATTTAATAAGAAAGTCGGCCGAAAAGCTTGATAAGAGAGTGAAGAGAAGTAGGGCAGATTTACACCCACAGTTCAGTTTTCAACATATTTTCTCTCTCAGCAAGAAGAAAAAAAGGATGATGAAACCTGGAGGGGAAGCGCGGCGGGCGCTTTGCTCCTCGAGGATATTATGTCAAGGCTGGTGTCAATATTTTTGACACAAACAGAATATATGAAGTTTTGGGGGGAAAGATTTATTCTCACCTTTGGATGAACTCCCCAAACTGAAGGCAGGCTAGAAGTGAGGAGGAGGAGGATGAAAGCTAACCGAAATAGAAGAAGGAGGAGGAAGAGGAGGAGGAGAAAGCAAGGCTCAGCTCTATGTAAATGATCCGCATTGTTCAGCTAATGCTGTGTGAACGCACAAACATCAAACGACGCGTTCAGGGTACAGGCTGGTGCGTCCTCATCCCTCACGGAGAGTGTTTTAATCCCCCCAAACACATAAAAGAGAGACATCCTTCTATCCAAGTGTCTGTGATGGCCACCAGCTCACCACAAACACAAATGTGGAGCTGCCAGCTCATCAACATGCAGTGATTCCTTTGGCATCCCAGCGCAGGCCGCTAATTGGCCGCCGAGCAGAGTGTGCGCTGCAAAGCGAGGCCTGCTTCCATATTTTCATCACGTCACGGTGCTTCGATTAAGATGTTGTTCCAGTTTCCAACAGACATATATGCACACAGGAGGAGGAGGTGAGGACGTGGGATTGCAGAGGAGATGCTGCAGGGTCCTGGTGGATTTACACTTTGGACCATATATATGTGGACAACGTTAGAGCATGTTATTATACGAATCACCAACCCTGCTCCTGGAGATCACCTAACCTTCTCCTGGAAATCACCAACCCTGCTCCTGGAGGTCACCTAACCTGCTCCTGGAAATCACCAACCATGCTTCTGAAGATCATCTAACCTGCTCCTGGAAATCACCAACCCTGCTTCTGGAGATCACCTAACTTGCTCCCAGAGGTCAGCGGCTCTGCTCCTGGAAGTCATCAACTCTGCTTCTGGAAATCACCTAGTCTGCTCCTGGAGGTCACCAAACCTCCAATTTACAACATGGTTGAAACATTAAATTGTAAATATTCACTGAGAGAATCCAATAAATTTAGGTGTAACAAATTGGAGTAAAATTTTTTAAAAGTTAATTCAAGTTTCCCTGACCACCGATGTCCACCATGGTGTGTAAGGGTTGCCACCTCTTGAGGCACCTAAGACCTTCACTCCACAGCTTCAGCAATGTAAGCTTTGAATGTTGCCCATTCTGGTTCAATGCCCCCAACCTCCACAGGGATGCCAGAAAAGCTCCACTGGAGGTGTGAGTTGAAGATCCTTCAGACAGTGGGCTCCTCCAGATGTCCCCATTTCACCCACACTATCCGTTTGGGTTTACCAGATCTATCCAAAGTCCTCCCCATCCTCTGATCCAACTCACCACCAGATGGTGATCAATTTACCGCTCTGTTCCTCTCTTCACCCGAGTGTCCAGAACATGTGGCCTCAGATCAGATGATACGATCACAAAATCGATCATTGACCTTTCCCCTAGGGTGCTCTGTACACTTATGAGCATCCTTATGTTCTAACCTTATGTTCATTATGGACAGTTCATGACTAGCACAGAAGTCCAACAACAAACGACAATTGGGTTTCGATCGGGGAGGCCATTCATCCCAATGACACCTCTCGAGGTGTCTCCGTCATTGCCCATGTGTACGCTGAAGTCCCCCAGCAGAACAATGGCAACCCCATTGGAACCCCATACAGGACTCCAGTCAGGGACTCCAAGAAGGCCAAATACTCTGAACTGTTGTTTGGTGTATAAGCACAAACAACAGTCAGAGTCCCGCCAGCAAAATGCAAAGGGAGGTGGCCCTCTCATCTTGGAAAACTCCAATGTAGCGGCGCTCAGCCGGGGACTTGCAAGTATCAACACACCTGCCCGGTGCCTCACACCCTGGTCAACTCCAGAGAAGAATAAGGTCCAGCCCTATCAAGCTGAGTGGTTCCGGAGCCGAGGCTGTGTGGAAGCAAGACCCAAAAGATCTAACTGGTAGCGTTCCATTTCCTGCTCAAGCTTCGACTCCTTCCACCACAGTGAGGTGATGTTCCACGCCCCCAGAGCTAGTCTCTACCACCTGGGTCAATCAAGTCCTTCAACTTTCATTACCACCCATGGGACAGCACACCCGAATCCAGCGGTTCCCCTGGCGGGTGATGAGCCCACAGGGTGGAGATGGAAAATCCATGTTGCCTTTTTGAGCTGTGCCCAAATGGATTCCGTGGCAAGCCTGGCCATTAGGCAGTTGTTGAAGGGCCATCCGTCCAGGCCTGGTTCCAGACAGGGGTCTCCAGATTCTGGCCCCTCGCCTGAGACCAATTTGCCAAGGAAAACCCTACCAGGAGCACGAAGGCTCCAGAGAACACAGCTCAGGTTCATAGGGGCACACAAACGTCTCCACTATGATAAGGTGATGATTCCGGGAGAACTCAGGGAAGCAGCCCGACTGAAGAAGGAGTCCTTCTGGGATATGTTATCTTGGAGGACTCTGGAGCAACTGGCTGTAAGGGCAGCAACCTCTGCTGTGAGGGAGGCAAAGCAGCGGGTGTGGGAGGACTTCGGAGTAAACATGGAGAAGTTGTTTTGGTTGGCACCAAGGTGCTTCTGGCGGAAAGTGAGGCACCTCAAGAGGGGAAAACGGGGAACCATCCAAGCTGTCTACAGTAAGGATGGGACTCTGATGACCTCAACAGTTAAATAGCACAATCCAAAGTACAGTACAGCCAGATTTTTCAGGGTGCTTGTTGGCTTCTTTTGTAAAGGTGGACGAATCACTATGTGGCAATACCTATATCCCATAGAGGCTCCGCCCACTAACTTATTTAACATATGGATTGATGACTCCATCAGATTTTGTGCTCAGCTCCAAAACTTATTAAATCTAGTTGACAGAGAAAGAAACAATGCAGCTGAAAATATGACATCCTTAATAGAGGTTAAAAATAATAATAGAGAAAAGCGCATCATGCAGTTAGAGAGGGATCAAGATAGTAATTTGAAGGCTACAGATTCTGAACTTTCCGTTCATGCCCTAATGAAGCCATGAGAGACTTTTCTGACATTTCTAGGTCACACAAAGGAAACACAAACCTGCTCTGCATAAACATGCACACACACACACACACACACACACACACACACACACACACACACACACACACACACACACACACACACACACACACACACACACACACACACACACACACACACACACACACACACACAGGTTTCGCTGCAGATTGCTGGTTATGTAATTCTGTCGGGGGAGACGCGAGGGAAGCTGGAGGACAGCTGCTGTGTCTCAGCTGTCTGTCACTCGTTGATGCCTTATTTAAATCATTATGTGTCAAAATATTATCATTTCAGACAGACTTTCCTTATTGTCAGAGTCAGATGGTGACAGCTAACATTAACCAGTTACCAAACCCAAGATAACTTAACATCACTTATTTCCAAAATCATGTCATCATCATCATCATCATCAGAACAAACCTGCAACCAGCCACCGACATGTCTACAGTATGAGGGAATATTAAAGCTGCTTCATCTCAATGCACACAAATCTATCGTGCATGTATGATGAAGTTCATATTTTGGACAGAAAATGCAAAATGCATCAACAATTAAACCGGCACCATAAATCATTGAATCAGCAGTGACCTTATGAAATGAAAAATTGACAAACAAGCTCATTTCAAGATCCATGGAACTTCAGAACCACTTATATTTTTGCCCAGCTGCATTCATTTTATAAAAGTCCTTTCTGCAGGGCTGTATGGATTTGTGACTTATTTGAGTTTTTGAATGTAACTGCTGTTACAGCACATTCAGAAAGTATTCACAGTGCTTCACTTTTTACACATTTTGCTATGTTACATACAGCCTTACTTCAAAATAGACTAAATTCTTTTTCCCCTCAAAATTCTACTTACAACACCCCATAATGACAACATGAAAAAAGTTATTTTTTTCAAATTTATTAAAAAAAAACACCTAAGAAATCACGTGAATTCAAGTGTTCACAGCCTTTACTCAACACTTTGTTAATGCACCTTTGGCAGCAATTACAGCCTCAAGTCTTGAATATGATGCTACAAGCAATCCTCTTTGCAGCACCTCTCAAGCTCCATCAGGTTGGATGGGGAGTGTCGATGCACAGCCATTTTCAAACCTCTCCAAGGCTGTTCAGTTGGATTCAAGTCTGGGCTCTGGCTGGGCCACTCAAAGACATTAATTCACAGAGTTGTCCTGAAGCCACTCCTTTCATATCTTGTTTGTGTGCTTAAGGTTATTGTCCTAGTGAAAGATGAACCGTTGCCACAGTATGAGATCAAGAGCGCTCTGGAGCAGGTTTTCATCCAGGATGTCTCTGTACATTGCTGCATTCATCTTTCCCTCAATCCTGACTAGTCTCCCAGTTCCTGCCACTGAAAAACATCCTCACAGCATGATGCTGCCATCACCATGCTTCACTGTAGGGATGGTGCCTGGTTTTCTCCAAACATGACACCTGCCATTCACAGCAAAGAGTTTGATCGTTGTCTCATCAGACCAGAAAATTTTGTTTTCCTCAGGTGTCTTTTGGTAAACTCCAGGTGGGCTGCCATGTGCCTTTTACTAAGGAGTGGCTTCCGTCTGGCATCTCTGCCACACATGCCTTATTTGTGTATTGCTGCAGAGATGGTTGGCCTTCTGGAAGGTTCTCCTCTCTCCACAGAGGAATGCTGGAGTTCTGACCAAGTGACCATCGGGAGGCCACTGTGCTCATTGGGACCTTCAAAGCAGCAGAAATGTTTCTGTACCCTTTCCCAGATATGCGTCTCGAAACAGTTTTGTCTTGGAGGTCTATACAGACAATTCCCTTGACTTCATGTTTGGTTTGTGCTCTGACCTGCACTGTCAACTGTGGGACCTTACATGACAGGTGCCTTTACAAATCATGTTCAATCAACTGAATTTACTCCAGGTGGACTCCAATTAAGCTGTAAAAACATCTCAAGGATGATCAGTGGAAACAGGATTCACCTGAGCTCAGTTTTGTGATACGCGGCAAAGGCTGTGAACACTTATATACATCGTTTGCCATCAAACACCAATGTCAATAACAAAATCCAAGACCGACTCAAGTGTGCAGAAACTACCTTCGGGCAGCTTCACACCATGCTTTAAACAACAGAGACCTTCAACACAAGATGAAAATCCTAATCTACAAATCTGTCATCATGCCAACTCTGCTGTACGGATCTGAGACCTGGCCCAACTACCACTGCCGCTTGAAGACCCTCTAGCAATTCCACCAATGCTGCCTAGTATTTTCTGCATCAGGTGGGAAGACTACTGTACCAACATCAGAGCTGGCTGATGTCATCATCAAGAACCAGCATTGGTGGCTGGGCCATGTTGTTAGGATGGATGATATAGCCGACTTCCCAAGCAAATCTTCTGCTCTGAGTTGTGCAAAGGAAAACAGTCCAGAGGAGGTCAGAAGACACGCTACAAGGACCTCCTGAAGCACAATCTCAAGAACTGCACCATCGACTGGAAGACCTGAGAAGAACAAGTGAGAGACTGCACCAGATGATGAGCAATGATCTGCATGGTAGTGGAGGTCTTCAAAAAATGCAGATGAACAACACAGAGGAGAAAGAAGGCAAGAGAGCTAAATCCTGACCGGCAGAATCCTCCTGCAGGATACTACCTGCGCTGCTAACAACAAATATCAGTACCGATTTGATCTCAGAGACCACTCAGTGGATTTCCTTAATTAAAAAAAAAAAAAAAAAGTTTCCTGCTACAATGTCATTATGACCAACCAGCATACAACCATTTAAAAAGTTGCACACTGCCAGTTTATGACCAGTAATGTTCATATATCACACTGCAAGTTATGATGTGGACATTTACCACCCCCTGTCCTCTACCTCGTCTATTTGTCTGGACTTCAGTTTATAAGTCTTATGCTGTAAGTAATTAATAATATTTAATTTCACCACGTGTCATAAACTGGTAATGTCTGGACACATCTCCAGTTACAGCCATTATTCTAGTATTTGCACCTACTGCTGATGAGAGTGCGACAGTGACTTTGTAAGTTCTTCAGTGTGCATGAAAGACCAAAGGTGACCTCAAGGTGCAATCATGTGTGTTTAATGGAGGATAATTAAATGCAAAATAGAAAACAGCCTTTTCTAATCACTATTGATTTGGGGTCCAATACGCTAAAGCCGAGTCTGTGAGAGACATCTGATGCTCCAAGGTTAGCTATCAAAAAGCTTTCATGTTTTAATGGTTTTATTTAATCCATCGCTGTGTGTTAAACCCTGCACTCACAAATTCCCAAAGCAAGTAACAAATCCATAAACTGGATCCTCCAATCAATGACGTCTGATGAAAATTAATAATCAGTCAGCAGCTTCTTGTTCTATCGCAAACATTATCTGCTCTTTCAAGCTGAGACATGTACAAAAAGATCAACAAATGTCAATAGACAGAGCACATACCTCAGCCAAGGCCCTAAACCCCCAAACATACACAGTTCAAACCTCAAAATGGTCAGAAAAATTGTCTGGCTTTTTAAAATGATTATTTTACACATTGCGTTACGGGTAAATAAAATAATTCTTTAACTAGTGCAAACATAAATTTCTGTTAATTTGGGGTAGATATTTTAGGGGAGAGATCTCAAATATTAAAGTAGTAATGTGAAATAGTAAAGTAAGTAAAATAGTAATGTGTGTAAAATGAACACATATATGAAATAAATATGAAATATTTCAACTACATAGTTAAATTATTACATAATATGAGGAAGTGTACATCAGCTTAACAAGCTAGCAAAACAAGCTAGTTGCATTTGTTTGCTACTGCGGTGACTGTGCTATTAGCTAGTTAGCAAAGTTGCTAACCAGACAATAAATGAAAGATTACAAAAGCAAATGTATTTATACTTTTCAGTCTAATCTTAAAACTTGCTTCAAAGTGTATTTGTGTTTCCTGAACATTTCATAAGCACTTTATACCATTTGTGACAGCTAGCTACTCTAATAGCCACCACTGTTATTTTTTGAAGATTATTTCAAGAAAGCAGATTGTATTGGTAACATTATGCGTTACCCAATATGTCCCTGCCGAAACAAATCTTTCTTTTGTTTGTCTCGACTGTTAGACAATGTATATTTTGTGCCTTTTTTGTGCTTCTGTTTCTTCATTGAACCCACATTCCTGTTTGCAAGCCTTGGTTCTTGTAACAAACAAACCTTGAGGCAGCCACGTCTTTTCCACACATGGCATCTAAAATAACATCATTTTGATTTACAACTCCCCATTTATGAGGTAAATGCAGGACTGTAATGACAAGCATCAAAATTGATCATAACTTTGTATTAAAGTGAATTTGTGGGTCAAATTCACCCAAACTCATGTTGACTTTCTGTTTTTGTTCTTTTGTTTTTGTAATAAAATGTAGTACATTTTCATAACATGCTCACCCGTTGCTGACTAATTTTAACCCTAACCATAACCCCAAATACCCCTCTGTGTCACCATCACAAAAATCAACTGTGTTGTGTTAATAAATTAAATCATTTTTCGTGATCACATCATGAATTTGGTGTGAGATCAGGTTGAATTCACCAGTGCTGAAGTCGACATAAAATAATTCACACGGATAATCCAAACTGTGGTGGATTCCACGGAAGATCACTAGAAAATGCTTGTGTGAGCGACTGTATGATATGAGTTGAGTCCATTAGATGTTGAAACAACAGTGAACACACGTTTACACATGTTCCGTGTTGTAATTGCCTCATCGACAAAACAAATGTTACTCTTTACTGTAAATTTTTAAAATGACCACATGCACGTTCCAGGCAGTTTGTGCGCTTCATGTGAGCCTTTGTTCTGCAGTGTTTGTCGGCCTATGACAATGGGCAGCTGTGATGAATGAGAGCGAGTCGATAATTGTGACAAGGACGCGGCATTAACACTGAAGCCGGGACAACGTGAAGCCCGTGAGGGGGCAGGAAGGAAGTATGCGCAGCGCGTCGAAGCGAGGTTATCTATAAAGTGATGTATGGACGCACGGCTGCATGGACGTGATACCGGGAAGAATCTGTGGATTATTTGGGGGATGTTTGAGAAAGATGTGCACCTCAAGGTGTACTGACAGGACAACCAATTAAGTGCAAACAATCATTTATTCAGATAAATAGAGGCTGCTGCACAAATAACCATAAACTACAGTTTTATATTAAAAAAAAAAAATCAACTCAAATAGTTCATCAGAATGTAGAAATTAATCATACATCATTTGTCACCCGTCAACATTTTACACATTTTATGTTTTTGTGACATCAGAGTTAAAGCTACAGTGTGCACTATTTCTCTGTTTCTTAGCAGAAATTGAATATAGCATTCATAACCCTCTGTTTATTAGTGTATAATTACCTGCAACAAGAAGTAAGAAATAATAAGCTTAAAATGAGTCCTACATATATCTACATGGGAGTGGACCTCTTCATGAAGGCTGCCATGTTGATACAGTAGCCCAAAAGGGACAAACATTATCCACCTTTCACATTTTGCAGCACAGCCAGAAGACTGAAGAAAAGAGAAACCAGTGGTTGCTCCCTTATACACTGTCTACTGGTAGCTCATCAGGCTGACAAGTTTCAGAACCCTCATTTTTGTGAACTAGAGGATGAGACATATTGTTTATCACAATATGTGATAAGCAATGCACCAATAACATGCTAATGTGTCAGGTGGCATGGTGGAGTATTGGGTAGCACTGACGCCTCACAGCACAAAGGTTGTAGGATCACTTCCCACCTTTTCTGTGTGGTGTTTGCATGGTCTGTCAGTGTTGTATGGTTTCGCTCCGGTTTCCTCCCACAATCACAAACATGCTGTGGCACATCTACTAGGGACAACAGATGGAAATTAGCGGCTGGCTATAATCTGGCTTGTTCATTTCACTGTATGGCGATGTAGATGAATTTGCACTGTGTCTTCACAAATAAATAAAAAATAACAAGAAGGCATGGGAGCAGGAATCCCTGTCATCAAAGAAAAGAAAACATGAACATAAACAAAATCATAACAAGTGACAGCACAATGTAATATGCAAACTCACCACTAGAGGACGCTAAATACTACATAGTGTAGCTTTAATGGTGTAAATTTCACAAAATTTACTTTGTGTTGAAATCTAGTTATTATTATAAAATAGCTCATATGCTGCAAAAAAAAAAAAAAAAAAAAAAAAAAATCTGTGAAATTTTCCCAATTTTTGCCTGGACTTATTCCCACCATGATCTCTTGCACCCTGAATTTATTAGCTGTGTACATTACTGTCTTTGCATTTCCATTATATATATATATATATATATATATATAATTTTATTTTTTATTTTGGCAGTGTCAGTCACAACAATTGAGTCTGCTGCGCCTCCAATTAAGAAATATAAAGTCTTTTTCATATTGAAATTTCTAAAAATGTACACTTTAAATTTACAGACAAAGAAAATTTCTACATCACGTAAATATTAAAGCCAAAACAATGATGTTCATGACATGCAATCTACAGCTCCATGGTGGTGTGGCAAAAAAATCTGATAGGCATGAGTGAAAATATAAAAACAATCATTTATTTAAATTATACATCTACTTTACTCATTTTTTAAAATTATTATACCTGCAGAGATGTTTTGTTGTGAAACTAGTACTTATCAAACATTATTGTTTTTAATCTGCTGCAAAATAAACGATGTGCTGTATATTAAAGTGTGTTTATATTTCAGTGCAAACGTGGTTGGGGGGGGGGGGGTTCTGTTCATGATGAGGTCAGGAGGTTCAGTGTTGCAGGTAATGGATTTGGTCTATTTTAAGTTTTTCTCTGCTTTGACATTTGTTCCGTCTTGCCTTTGGTGTCAGTAAGCTGATAAAATATGCATGGTTTGCACTTTTCACCTTTGCGATTTTTATTCCTTGTATAAATCAAAGGAAAATGGAGCCTTTCATGGTTGGAGCTCATCCATGTTTGATGTGCAGCCAGGAGGGAGACCCAGATAATAGAAGCTATCAGAGAAATCCAGAGCACTGCACTCCATGCCGCATGCTGCGCTTCAGGATTCTGTTTTATTCTCAGGCTTTAATGGATGTATTATGAAACACAGCATCAGATGGACTGACACTGAGCTAAGTGCATTCACACATTAACAACCACATTCACAGTCACAACAAAAACAAGTGCCTGCTTTAAATCAGAAGAATTTTTAACATTCCTGACAGATTTCTGAACCATTCTGCAGGTCAGATCTCTTTTTCATTCCTCAGATTCAAACATTTAGATGTTACAAATTTAAATTTGATCATCTGTTAGGGCCCCTTCACACACAATGCGAATTTGGTTGACTGTGCGCTGTGCAAGCCCACCGAACCCTCTCGCGGCAGGTGTCGGCCAAATTCCAGGTGACATGCACAAACATCTAACACCGTTCATTTGGCCATTCACACTATTAACACAACAGTCAGCAGAAAATCACTGTCGTGCTGGCAGTGAAATTTGTCTAAGTGCCCCACGAGTGTGGCTTTGGTCTGTGAACTGAACTGGCAGGAGGTGAAACGGACCAGCAGATCAGAACACGCAGCGGGCAAACTGACTGTTACGTCACCCACGTGAGCTCTGTTCCACATGACGCGGTGTCAGTCCTGCGGTGAGCCATCCACAGGACACATGTGTCAGGCAGGACACGCGCCAGCAGATGTGGACATGATGACACAAGCAAACTGCTTCTCATTCATGTCATTTCATGACTGTACATCTGTGACCATGGGTCATCTACAGAGGAACAGACGGATCATATTTGTATTGCCCACTTGATAAGAGGGATTCAATATAATGCGATGTTTTTATATGGTGTGTGGTTTTATTTTTTTCAACATCCATGTCCTTCCTGATATCAGGCAGTTTCCTGCATCCTTCATAGGCCAGCAATGGTAGCAATGGTTTTTTGCCAGCTTGCACTCGACCGAGACGGACGCACTTTTCTCTTCTCCCTCCCTCATCTTTCCTGCTTTTGTGGCGTGTTGTCTGTGAGGCTGCAGCTTTGCTCTTCTGGAAACGACAAAAATGGATCTGTTAAAGTGGTCTCTGAACGCAATTGACACTATTTTTTCTACAAGACCTTCGGGAGCGGAGGACACGACCTGTCCTGCTGGGACGCATGTGATGGGTTACGTGATGGACTCGTGGAGGAGATGGCAGGTCATGTGCCTTTACATGCTTTCTGTGGAGGACGCTGAAGATGTGTACATATTCGGCTTGGTGGTGACCGGCTTTTTGATGTGTGGAGCGGGCACTCTGCTGGTTTACCGGAAAATCAAGAAAGTGGAAGCAGCTTTGATTGGTCATTCCAAGCTGCCCTATATGATTGATTCGATTGGGAAGGCAGTGGCTGCGCAGTCGGCGGGGGTTAACCGTGCATTGGATGACATCTCTAGGAAGATTGCAGCCCTGGAAACCCGCTATGACCGTCTGTGAAGACCACATTCTACATTTCAGATGCATTGAGAGCCACTCTGTTCTCAGAACTGTGGAATCTTTCAGGCGTCTGTTAATCTGGCTATTCATTTGGCTTCCCCAAACACAGCTGCACTTCAAGGTCGCTGTGATAAGAAACCTCCTCAGAAGAACACACTTAAGCCTCGCTCCCTGGTCTTCCCCCCTCCCCTCAGCTTCTCCAGCTCTGACGTGAACTGTGGACTGTCCAGGACTTTCTCAGCCTGCGCAGGGCTGTTCCCTTCCCCCCCGAGACTGTCAGAGAAGGCCGTCGACGGCGCCGAAACTGGCTGCCTTCCGGAGTGTTCTGATAAACTGGTCCTTTCAAATCTCGGTTGTCGTCCTGTGTCCTTGTTTTGTCTCTGTGATTATTGTTTTTTGTGCTGATGGGATTTTTTTTTTTCCTCATAGCCGCTGCATTACACAGCGGCTATGAGGGTTTTTTTTTTTTTTCTTCTCCTTTTCCCTCGTGTTTTGCTTTCATATATATGTTTTATGTACCGGGCCGGCCTATGTGTTGTGTGTTATGTGTGTTGTTTGTTATGGGTCGGTGTTGGTTTGCTCAGCCCTGCTGTTGACCAAGGCAGGGATGTACATCTGGAGCTGGTCCCCGGGCGCCTAATGGCGACCTCTGCTCCTACTGGCAAATAGGATGGGTTAAATGCAGTAGCCACATTTCATTGTGCAGGAAAGTTCTTCTGTTCTGTGCATATGACAATAAAATTTCCTTGATTCCTTGATTCAGTGGTAAAGTTTCTGACTGGCAACCAGAGCTTTTGGAAAGCGCGGGTTCAAATCCCATGGGTAACTTTTTTTTTTTGTTTTCACAGCAGCTGCGCGATGTGGTTACACATCGCACTGCGTTCCTGCATGCATGAAACCATTGCAACATGCATTTTTTTAAATTTTATATTTATTTTTTCTTCACAGCTAACCACATCGCGCAGCTGCTGGCACTGTGTTCCCGCTTGCACGAACCATCGCAGCGATGTTTCATGATGCCTCATATGAGCTCTACCGCCGTGGGTCGCCCTGAGTTGTATGTATTCGCGCGCGCGTGAGAGAGAGAGAGCGCTGTCTGTCTCTCTGGCTTTATTTTTCAAAACTCTGGTGTTTCTGATCACCGGGCGCTGTGGCTGTGTGGATCAAGCAGTCAGTCACACGCACGTGCGCAGTTCTGATCACGCACGCACAGGTGCTGTGTAAGTGGATCAGACACACACACGCACGCGCTTCACCTTCTCTCCAGCTGATTCACTCTGGATGAATGCATTCAGTGTTTGGATGTGTTGTAGTACACGCATATGTACACGCGTGCACAAAAGAACTGCCTCGTACATGATTTAGCGACTCAAACGTTCAGAAAAGAATGCAGCCATTTGCGATCACACTCGGTTTTCCATTTTTATATGTCACACCTCTGTCGATCAAAGCTGTTCACACGTGAATGCCCGCTGCTGCTGGAAGTTTTTACACACTTGAAAGTCACGCTTCTGTAAACTGCCTCCTGGTTTGCACAAACGGAGGCGCAGTTCGCTGTGAGAAATCACAGCAGATGACATGAAATATTATTACGTCGTGTCTAGGGATGGGTATTGATAAGATTTTATCGATATCGATGCCATTATCGATTCTGCTTATCGATCCGATTCCTTATCGATTCCCTTATCGATACCTCTTGTAAATTTTGTACTAAAAGTAGGCTTTACAGGTTTTCTATGTATATCATTGAGTCTTAAAGTAAATAAATATGAAATTGGTCACTGTACCCTTGATCTCTGGACATAAATAAAAATAAACAAAACAGTGTTTTGCTTTGAAGTTATTAATTCAGACTGGATTCTATCGTTCTAACTTGACTCAGCAGAGAGCCGCATAGTGTTTGGAGCTGTGTGAACAGAACGGAGGACGATTCTCATTTCTTTCTTACAACAAGATAGGAGTCCCAGTTAGTAACTTTAATCCGCACAAACATGACTCAAGATTGACATATTCAGGGATGAAAGTGGTGAAAAACAAAAAAAAGCTGAAACCCAAAATTACCCCCCAACACCACCTGAACGAAAATGTTTGAATTCTAGAAGCTCTAAAATGCAATCTGGGACTATTCCAGATGATAAACTGCAGTGAGTGCAGCATCCATTCAGTGAGGAAAAAAAAACAACAACTTTCCTTATTCAAATTCATTCCAGTAGTATTCTGCTCTTACTAGGATGCAGCAGTTTTCTAGTTTGGCAGATAGTTCTGGAGGAAATCACTGAAGAAATTAACACATTGAAAATATGGTTTGACTGAAACAAACTGTCATTAAACTTAAATAAGACAGGGATGAAATGGAGGTGTAAGAGTCACTAGGTGTTCACAGGAAACACTTATTTCTGTATGTATGTATTTATTTATGTTCATTGTTAGTTGCTATTATATATTTTCTGTTGTGTTTCTATTCAGGTTCTTTTTGTCTCTTTCTCTAAAATTGTATATAATAATCATTAGATTATTAATATATAAACAAAAATAAATTTAAGAAATATTACAATTTGAAAACAAATGCACCCAAACGTGATGACGGCTGGAACTGCGTAATGCTAACTTTTAACATTGAAAATGCCATAGACATGCTAACGCGTTAGCATCGCTCCCGTTTTTAAGTTATAAAATACATCTATCAATTGTTTCAGAAGACCATAACAGGTCGGTTTAACATAGAAAAGGTAAATAATACTCACAGACGCATGCTCTTTAGGGTTTTAGCGGGGGAAAATTAAGCGAAAGAAAGAAAGTATAAACGAAGCTACAGATCAAAGCATTGTTTCAATCTGCGAACCACTGCTTCGATTGGTTCAAGGTTCAGAGCAAAGCCGCGCTGCAGAAAAGTTGATCACGGACCCGCTGCAGGGTCTGTAATCAATGTAGAGAAATTATAATTTTCCTGACAAACACCCCCCAAAACAACGGCCACTCTGAAGGACCGATAACAGAATCGTTAAGCACAAAGCTTATTGATGTCGGTGGATCGAATAATTTCTTAACGATACCCGAAAGGAACCAGTTCTCGATACCCATCCCTTGTCGTGTCAGCCCTCAGCTCCACTGAAACAAAGCTGATCGCGCTCCTGCAAAGCCCCCTGCTGCGAACAAATACTCAGTGATCAAGGATCACTTCCTCAAAACTTTTGAACTGTCAGACTGAAAGGGCCAGCAGGCACAGGCTGGAGGACAGTAAACCCTTCACAGTTCATGGACAGAATGCTGCACCTCTGGTCGGCCGTTTTGTGCAGGAACTCTGTCCTTAGGTGCATGCAGTGCTGGAACAACACCACGATCACGGACTGCCATGCACTGGTGGGGGAGGCCGACAAATTCTTCCTGGCCAGCCAGCACCATGGCATGACTGCAGGAGCACTCGCCGGCTTCTATACTATGTGAAAACATTCAGCTGGTTGAACAAAGTCAAAGTAAACGCTAACATTACAAAAACTAAGCAAACAATAAGAAACCATCAAGAACTACAGCAAAACAAAATATGGACAAATTGAGGTTTTTGGTAGGATTTGTTCAAATTTTTCGACAGTTTAAAATTCCAGACGAAGCACCAGCTGCAGGAAGGTTAAACGATGTCAACGAAAGTCAACATAAATTCAGATTTCTTCTTTCATTTGGGCTTTGTTGCCCTTTGTTAAGTGCTGTGTGACTGGGCCATAAAATGACTCAAAGAGCCAATATCACACTTATTAGTCAGGCAGTCAAATTCTTACAGCACTAAAATGTCTCAGTGAGCCAATAGCATGTCAAAATCTTACATCACTAAAATTACTTAGCGAGCCAATAACATGCTAACGAGCCACACAGCAGGAGTCTTCCATATCTAAAGTGAGTCAGCGATAACACTCTGACTAGTCAGGACTTTTATTGCTAAAATGACTCTGCAAACCCATAACATGCTAACTAGCCAGGTAGCCAAACCACTTCATTGAAATGTCACCCAAAACACACAAAACCAAATAAATTAAGCCACCATTAACAGTGACAATGTTTAAACTATTTTGAATTCATCAAATTACACCAGTTTAGTCAAGTCTAGGGGTGGTGGATAAATGGTTAGTCCACTTGGTTTCAGTGCAAAAGGTTCCTGGTTCAAACCCCACCCCTGCCACATTTCTCCATGTAATGTGGAGTTGCGATGGAGGGCATCTGGTGTAAAACCTGTGCCAAATCAACATGCACATCCACCTCGGATTTGCTGTGGCGACCTTGCGTGCAAACAAGGGGGCAGCCGAAGGGACCTATATCAATTTAATCAGGTTGTTGAACGCAGCCAAGCCTCTGAACTCGTCTATTTTGATGGATTGTGGTGATCAAATGATCTTTGTGAAGCCCACTGTGAAACACAGGAAGTAGATTTTGTGTGAAGGTGAAACGGTTTGTTCCACCGCACCTTTTTCCTGTTGCATGCATTAGCATGAATATCATCAGTGCACAGACACCACAAATCAAATTCATGACCTATAACGTGAATTCCATGAAGACAGTGAAGGACTGAGGTTCTTACTCACGTGAATTAGACATGAATGACATAATTACAAATGTCACACAGGTCCACGGGGAGATACGCTGAGAAGGGAAAGTGTCACTTTTCTTATTGAAATCCAACATTCAGGTGATAAATTGGCATCATTACTGTGCTGCACCAATATTAAGACAGATGGAACGTTATCCATACACAATATATTCTCAAGGTGATGAACTGCAGGTTATGCAGATCAGAGCAAAATCACATTTTCATGACATGTAATACAAAAAGTCATCCACTTGTTTTACTGGAGTTTTTTTTTTTTTTTTTTCATCCAAAAATGTAAAGCATTGATTTTCTTTTTAGGGTTCGCTTTTGATGTTGAGAATTTTCCCCATTTTGATATTCAATTTATGTTTATTGTTTCAAATTTGCTGTGCTTAAATAAATACAATTTGAACAAATATGACTTTGTTACTTTGACATGACTCCACTTACACTAATCAATCACAAATATTTCAACCCAGTCTCATAGCAGTTCGTGGGACTGGGTTACAAAAAGTACATTAATCTATGGGTTTGTGACGGGTGGTATGAAAATGGGCTGTTTTTCATAACGGGGGCACAAATTTATTTTGTGACGGGGCACAAAATGTGGGATGAAAGGGGAGGGGTCTGGGGACGTCATGGTTAATGTTTGGGGAGGGTACACACTTACGCTACGGTTAGAGTTAGGAGAAGGGGAAGATTATAGCAAAATAAAAACCAAACCGTGTCACGAGAAGTGGCCGGTTATCGTGATGGAAGCACGAAAAAAAACAAACAAACGTGAGACTGGGCTGAATATTGTGCTGCTCAATATAAACTTCAGATCATCTCTCTTGACCTATTGGTTGTGGAGATATAGAAGAAAATATGCTGTTTGCACCATGTTTTTGTTGTCCAATCCTATCCAAAAATTAATAATCTTGACATATTTGCCCAAGTAATATTCCCACCAGATTTGTTGAAAATCTGTTCAGTCATGTTTATCTTGTTCACAGACAGATGTGCACAGAGTTTACATTAACTGAACTTCATTCAGCTAAACTGAATTTAATAATTAAATATAATTATGCAAAACTGAATATGCTGAACGATGAAATTCAATGAAAATGTGATTTGTACCGCCACCTGCTGTTTTATGTATTAGTCGGAATAAATTAATTTCTTTTGAAGTTTTTCCAGTAGATGAATCCTGAATCTCACATAGAGTGAAAAACAAAGTATCTGTAGGATGTTTTTGCCGCATTAACTTCAGCTTGGTTTAACTTCCTCGTCTCGTGTGAGGTGAGTGCAAGGATCTGTGAGTGCATGACTGATTGTGGAGAATATATGGCAAGCAGACGCTGCGGAGGATAATTCCCCATCAGCTCTCAGCAGGTAATGTCAAAATAATTATCAAAGCAGACAGCTCAGTGTGCAGGCGACACTTCTTTATGGAGCGAGGTTGAGGGGGCTAACAACCTCATTGTATGACATTTGACAGGAAACTCTTCAAAAGCTGCTTCACTTCAATCAGGAGTTTTTTTATTTTCAGGTTTCTTTACATGATTTCTTTATGATTTGATGGTTTCTTTACACCGTTAGACCACCGTGGCTCTGAGTTCTTATAGAAACTCCACAGGAAGCTCTGTTGGAGCGAAGCTTTCTTGATGTTGAATTTAGTCTCTTCAGTTTTTAGCTGCTGGTGGAATCAATGCTTTGGAAAAGTAGATTACACCAAATGTGTGTTGATTGAGGAGTTACTGTAATGGCACAGACACAGGACCCCAACGCAGAAAACCATAGGGATGGTCGGTAAATGCTGGTTTACTCGGTACTTTAACGTTTACCTTAATGCCCCTGGTGGCCCCCTGCGCTTCCAAAAATGTACCGCAGACGTCCAGAGTCTCACCGCGCATGTAAACAATAGGTAACAAGGATGTGGATGGTGTTGATCCAGCGGATTCATGGACAATTATAATGATAAAACATTTTCCTAAGTTAAGAGGGTTATCTAAAAGAGGTGTAGAGCCTGTAGTGAACTTCTGTCATGCCCCAATGTTGCCTTGTTGTCGATACTTCACGACGTTTGTTTACCCTGAACCGGAACACTGCTGAAACTAGTGGTGGGCACAGCTAACCAAAAAGTTAGCTTCGATAACAGATAATCAGCTAACTGAAAAGTTATCTTTTATAAAGCTAAACCGATAAACTACCCACAAATTTATCGGAAGCTACAGATAACTTCCAGTATTGTCTCCGGTACACTTGCAACTACTAACAAGCTGATCTTGAGTTTTAACACCACGATCGCTTCTGGCAGCATCAAACGCAACTACAGACCCAAACAATGAGTCAGCACTTCTGTCTTTGAGCACCCTGCCCACTGCTGGAAGCTCCTGTTTATTACATAGGTTCCAGAGCTTCCAGCAGTGAAGCAGCTGAGAGGAACAGCGAAGCTCAACTCTCTATTCAATAACAGCCTTGCCGTGAAGCAGAGGTCTTGGAAAATAAAGCAGTGCTGGTTTATAAATAAAATTAATACTAATGGTTTTCAAAGTTATCTGAAAAGTTAATCCGATAATGAAAACATTATCTTTGATAATTAGCAGTAGTGGATTAGTGGAACTGTGCCCACCACTGGCTGAAACTGATCTCTTGCATGAGTCATGGACTGCGAGACGGCGCGAGATTCACAACTGCGAAACACTGAAATATTAACAGTTCCAGCAGACTGTATCAGAGGAATCAACAGTCCACAAACTATAACAGTCCGTGGACAATAGGGTTGCTTGCTTAAATCAGGCAGAGGTGAAAAATGCAGGAGATCAGTGCAATAAGCAACAATGTCTTTAAATGTCGCAGCAGAAGGGTTATCTAAATACACAAGCAGAGCTTTAATGTCTAGATATCTGTCGTACTAGGCGACCAAATCCAGAATCAGCAGGAAAGGCTCAGGAAACATGGAATGGCAGCATGCAACAGGAACACAGGGAAATAATGCGAGAAATCAGGCATGAAGTCAGACAATCTGCCAAGGATGTCATACGCTGTGTGAGGTTATACAACCCCTGGCAGTAATTATGGAATCACCGGCCTCAGAGGATGTTCATTCAGTTGTTTAATTTTGTAGGAAAAAAAAGCAGATCACAGACATGACACAAAACTAAAGTCATTTCAAATGGCAACTTTCTGGCTTTAAGAAACACTATAAGAAATCAAGAAAAAAAAAAATTGTGGCAGTCAGTAACAGTTACTTTTTTAGACGAAGCAGAGGGAAAAAAAATATGGACTCACTCAATTCTGAGGAATAAATTATGGAATCACCCTGTAAATTTTCATCCCCAAAACTAACACCTGCATTAAATCAGATCTGCTCATTAGTCTGCATCTAAAAAGGAGTGATCACACCTTGGATAGCTGTTGCACCAAGTGGACTGACATGAATCATGGCTCCAACACGAGAGATGTCAATTGAAACAAAGGAGAGGATTATCAAACTCTTAAAAGAGGGTAAATCGTCACGCAATGTTGCAAAAGATGTTGGTTGTTCACAGTCAGCTGTGTGTAAACTCTGGACCAAATACAAACAACATGGGAAGGTTGTTAAAGGCAAACATACTGGTAGACCAAGGAAGACATCAAAGCATTAAGACAGAAAACTTAAAGCAATATGTCTCAAAAATCGAAAATGCATAAAAAAACAAATGAGGAACGATTGGGAGGAAACTGGAGTCAATGTCTGTGACCGAACTGTAAGAAACCGCCTAAAGGAAATGGGATTTACATACAGAAAAGCTAAACGAAAGCCATCATTAACACCTAAAACAGAAAAAAAACAAGGTTACAATGGGCTAAGGAAAAGCAATCGTGGACTGTGGATGACTGGATGAAAGTCATATTCAGTGATGAATCTCGAATCTGCATTGGGCAAGGTGATGATGCTGGAACTTTTGTTTGGTGCCGTTCCAATTAGATTTATAAAGATGACTGCCTGAAGAGAACATGTAAATGTCCACAGTCACTGATGATATGGGGCTGCATGTCAGGTAAAGGCACTGGGGAGATGGCTGTCATTACATCATCAATAAATGCACACGTTGATATTTTGGACACTTTTCTTATCCCATCAATTGAAAGGATGTTTGGGGATGATGAAATCATTTTTCAAGATGATAATGCATCTTGCCATAGAGCAAAAACTGTGAAAACATTCCTTGCAAAAAGACACATAGGGTCAATGTCATGGCCTGCAAATAGTCCGGATCTTAATCCAATTGAAAATCTTTGGTGGAAGTTGAAAAAAATGGTCCATGACAAGGCTCCAACCTGCAAAGCTGATCTGGCAACAGCAATCAGAGAAAGTTGGAGCCAGATTGATGAAGAGTACTGTTTGTCACTCATTAAGTCCATGCCTCAGAGACTGCAAGCTGTTATAAAAGCCAGAGGTGGTGCAACAAAATACTAGTGATGTGTTGGAGCGTTCTTTTGTTTTTCATGATTCCATAATTTTTTCCTCAGAATTGAGTGATTCCATATTTTTTTCCCTCTGCTTGGTCTAAAAAAGTAACCATTACTGACTGCCACAATTTTTTTCGTGATTTCTTATAGTGTTTCTTAAAGCCACAAAGTTGCCATTTGAAATGACTGTAGTTTTGTGTCATGTCTGTGATCTGCTTTTTTTCTACAAAATTAAACAACTGAATGAAAATCCTCCGAGGCCGGTGATTCCATAATTTTTGCCAGGGGTTGTAAAAGCAGGAAAGAATTAGTCACATAAGTGCAGAGACACGCAAATCCAGAAACCAGCAAACAGGAAGTAAAGCATTATGGATTAAAATACAGAGATGTCAGAGTGAAAGCACAAAAAATGATTAACACATAGGAGAATCACTAGAGATCCTGAGGAATAACTAAGACAGAGGAGAGTGTCACTAGAAGGCAATGAAATAAGATGAAATATAATAATAATAATAAGTGGGATATGCTACTAAAAACAAAGTAACCCTGAGGCCGGTAATATAGGCAGAGGTTGGGCACATGAGTGGTCAGTCCAAAAGGCAACAGTTTTTGAGAGGAAACAGCAAACGGGTTATCCAGTGTACAGGCAGTAGGTCAGTACACAGACATATATCATACCCAGCAAACATATACAAGATGGCAGGCAAAAAGTCCGGAAAGAGGAAATGGCAGCATTAGTCTGTAACAGGCAAAACTCTGGATAACACTGGGAATCACAGAGATGATATAGCAGGTAAAAACCTAGACAATCTGGCGATAAAGGAACAGTAACAGCAGCTAAAAAGGCAAACAAACAAATGGTAAAGGAAATGGGAACCAGGAAGCCCAGAGAACAAGAAGTGATACTACACAGGGGGAATTCAGAGGGGACGTCAAAGTAAAAGCACCACAGACTGTAACATGGCAGAAAATTAACCAGATAACATGAGAAATAATAATAATACACTCAACAAAAATATAAACGCAACACTTTTGGTTTTGCTCCCATTTTGTATGAGATGAACTCAAAGATCTAAAACTTTTTCCACATACACAATATCACCATTTCCCTCAAATATTGTTCACAAACCAGTCTAAATCTGTGATAGTGAGCACTTCTCCTTTGCTGAGAGAATCCATCCCACCTCACAGGTGTGCCATATCAAGATGCTGATTAGACACCATGATTAGTGCACAGGTGTGCCTTAGACTGCCCACAATAAAAGGCCACTCTGAAAGGTGCAGTTTTATCACACAGCACAATGCCACAGATGTCACAAGATTTGAGGGAGCGTGCAATTGGAATGCTGACAGCAGGAATGTCAACCAGAGCTGTTGCTCGTGTATTGAATGTTCATTTCTCTACCATAAGCCGTCTCCAAAGGCGTTTCAGAGAATTTGGCAGTACATCCAACCAGCCTCACAACCGCAGACCACGTGTAACCACACCAGCCCAGGACCTCCACATCCAGCATGTTCACCTCCAAGATCATCTGAGACCAGCCACTTGGACAGCTGCTGAAACAATCGGTTTGCATAACCAAGGAATTTCTGCACAAACTGTCAGAAACCGTCTCAGGGAAGCTCATCTGCCTGCTCGTCGTCCTCATCGGGGTCTCGACCTGACTCCAGTTCGTCGTCGTAACCGACTTGAGTGGGCAAATGCTCACATTCGCTGGCGTTTGGCACATTGGAGAGGTGTTCTCTTCACGGATGAATCCCGGTTCACACTGTCCAGGGCAGATGGCAGACAGCGTGTGTGGCATCGTGTGGGTGAGCGGTTTTCTGATGTCAATGTTGTGGATCGAGTGGCCCATGGTGGCGGGGGGGTTACGGTATGGGCAGGCGTCTGTTATGGACGAAGAACACAGGTGCATTTTATTGATGGCATTTTGAATGCACAGAGATACCGTGACGAGATCCTGAGGCCCATTGTTGTGCCATACATCCAAGAACATCACCTCATGTTGCAGCAGGATAATACACGGCCCCATGTTGCAAGGATCTGTACACAATTCTTGGAAGCTGAAAATGTCCCAGTTCTTGCATGGCCAGCATACTCACCGGACATGTCACCCATTGAGCATGTTTGGGATGCTCTGGACCGGCGTATACGACAGCGTGTACCAGTTCCTGCCAATATCCAGCAACTTTGCACAGCCATTGAAGAGGAGTGGACCAACATTCCACAGGCCACAATTGACAACCTGATCAACTCTATGCGAAGGAGATGTGTTGCACTGCATAAGGCAAATGGTGGTCACACCAGATACTGACTGGTATCCCCCCCAATAAAACAAAACTGTACCTTTCAGAGTGGCCTTTTATTGTGGACAGTCTAAGGCACACCTGTGCACTAATCATGGTGTCTAATCAGCATCTTGGTATGGCACACCTGTGAGGTGGGATGGATTATCTCAGCAAAGGAGAAGTGCTCACTATCACAGATTTAGACTGGTTTGTGAACAATATTTGAGGGAAATGGTGATATTGTGTATGTGGAAAAAGTTTTAGATCTTTGAGTTCATCTCATACAAAATGGGAGCAAAACCAAAAGTGTTGCGTTTATATTTTTGTTGAGTGTAATTGGAAAATACTAGAAACAAAATAACTCAGAAAACAGAACTAAATGTCAAAACATGACAATGTTTTTGAAGAAAAATTAAGAACATTTAAGAATCTGTTCATGAATAGAAAAAATGTAAATTATGTCACTATTTTTCACCCTTAAAAACTTTTAGCATTTTTAGAAGCTAATAAATGATTAACAGAGAGCAAGATCTGTACGGGAAAATATCAGACCAAGGTGTTGACAGCACAGACAGAGCGAAAAACACCGAGGTCTGATATTCCCGTACAGAACGAGCAAGCTTCACTCAGTTTGTACAGTTTCTAAGAACATGGCTTTATTCAAAATTTTAAAGTAACTTATTAGTTAATGACTGCAACCTTCTTTGTAATATTATATACCAGGCAGGACATTAGCAAAGGGGTTTTTGTTTTGGATTTTTTTTTTCCCCTTTTGGAAGTGATTTATGAATTAATAATTGATTAGCTTCATGAATGATTTTTTTGTTTGTTTCTCTGTTTCTTGTTTGGACATTTAAAATTCGATTTTCTGTTGACCCTCCGATTAAGCAAAAAACAATAACTGATTTTTGAATACTTCATTGTTTTAGTCATTTTGAGGTTCCTAAAACGTTTTGCACATTTTAATAAAAGCATTGCAGATGATTACATCAGTAATG
This sequence comes from Thalassophryne amazonica, assembly GCF_902500255.1. NCBI lineage: Eukaryota > Metazoa > Chordata > Actinopteri > Batrachoidiformes > Batrachoididae > Thalassophryne > Thalassophryne amazonica. The sequence continues at coordinate 44,644,241 of NC_047119.1, forward strand.
GCAGAAACGTGCGTTCTTGTGAAACGTGGATCAAACTGTGCAGTATAAACACACCTCCCGATCAGAATAAAAGTGTTTCCTTTGACTGAGGAGTCAGACTTATTGTTATTAATATGTTCTGTCCCGTCTCCCGGGTGAACTGCATTTTCAGCTCACCTTGACCGACCTCCCTTCCCCCCATCCACATCCAGGCGTTACACCACAGGGACTTCACATTAGGGACATTTCAGCTCCTATGATTGACTGCCTCCAATAAAAGACCTTGGAACAACATCTGGGAAAGTGACAAATGTGTCCCCATTGCTGCCTTTGTGTGAAGGAGACACATTTTGTGGTGAGACACCCACCACGGCGACTTATCTTCACTGCTAACAACCTGCTCGCGTCCTTGTAGCTCCCCGACATCACACAACTGTCCAATGGCAAACTTCAGGGATCAGTCACAGAATGGATCAGTTTTACCAGCAGCTGATTTAATCAAACCGTCTCCCTCACTTTAAGAGACGCTCAGGGTCACTGGGTCATCTGTTCATTTGTACCCGGCCCTATCATCTGCAAGAAAAGTGACTTTAAATGATCACTTTTTACATAAACCTTGAAGGACTTAAGTGGTCAAAGTCCTGGACTACAGGGAGGAACGGTGATGTTGCATCGACACTGAAGACTGCACCAGTATTTTGGACTGTATTGCCTGAAGTACAGATTAATGTGGTAAATAATGTTTAGGCACCACTGCATATGTGCAAAACAAGTAGGTCACCACTTCCTCTAGCTCACAGCATTCAACACACAAAACGATCCCTGAAGCTAAGCTTATGCTGTGAAGTCATTTGTATTGTTTTCTGCAGCATTTAGTGTCTGGTTAAATCGGTTTGCAACATCGGGTACCAGCTGCCTTGTTGCTCAGTGAGAAGCAAGAAAATGTGTTTTTAATATGTTGTTCACAGATTAACTTTTATTTGAACGTAATCATGTAGTTTGTGCATAAGGAAAGACATTTTTCTTCATATTTATATACAGAAAGTGAAGAAACATTTTAGGTTTACTGTGGATAAGCACATATTTTCACAGACTAAAGTTAATTATGGAGTTCCACAAGGTTCTGTGCTAGGACCAATTTTATTCACTTTATACATGCTTCCCTTAGGCAGTATTATTAGACGGTATTGCTTAAATTTTCATTGTTACGCAGATGATACCCAGCTTTATCTATCCATGAAGCCAGAGGATACACACCAATTAGCTAAACTGCAGGATTGTCTTACAGACATAAAGACATGGATGACCTCTAATTTCCTGCTTTTAAACTCAGATAAAACTGAAGTTATTGTACTTGGCCCCACAAATCTTAGAAACATGGTGTCTAACCAGATCGTTACTCTGGATGGCATTTCCCTGATCTCTAGTAATACTGTGAGAAATCTTGGAGTCATTTTTGATCAGGATATGTCATTCAAAGCGCATATTAAACAAATATGTAGGACTGCCTTTTTGCATTTACGCAATATCTCTAAAATCAGAAAGGTCTTGTCTCAGAGTGATGCTGAAAAACTAATTCATGCATTTATTTCCTCTAGGCTGGACTATTGTAATTCATTATTATCAGGTTGTCCTAAAAGTTCCCTTAAAAGCCTTCAGTTGGTTCAGAATGCTGCAGCTAGAGTACTGACGGGGACTAGCAGGAGAGAGCATATCTCACCCGTGTTGGCCTCTCTTCATTGGCTTCCTGTTAATTCTAGAATAGAATTTAAAATTCTTCTTCTTACTTATAAGGTTTTGAATAATCAGGCCCCATCTTATCTTAGGGACCTCGTAGTACCATATTACCCCATTAGAGCGCTTCGCTCTCAGACTGCGGGCTTACTTGTAGTTCCTAGGGTTTGTAAGAGTAGAATGGGAGGCAGAGCCTTCAGCTTTCAGGTTCCTCTCCTGTGGAACCAGCTCCCAATTCAGATCAGGGAGACAGATACCCTCTCTACTTTTAAGATTAGGCTTAAAACTTTCCTTTTCGCTAAGGCTTATAGTTAGGGCTGGATCGGGTGACCCTGGACCATCCCTTGGTTATGTTGCTTTAGACGTAGACTGTGGGGGGGTTCCCATGATGCACTGTTTCTTTCTCTTTTTGCTCCGTATGCATCACTCTGCATTTAATCATTAGTGATCGATCTCTGCCCCCCTTCTCAGCATGTCTTTTTCCTGGTTGTTTCCCTCAGCCCCAACCAGTCTCAGCAGAAGACTGCCCCTCCCTGAGCCTGGTTCTGCTGGAGGTTTCTTCCTGTTAAAAGGGAGTTTTTCCTTCCCACTGTGGCCAAGTGCTTGCTCATAGGGGGTCGTTTTGACCGTTGGGGTTTTTCATAATTATTGTATGGCCTTGCCTTACAATATGGAGCGCCTTGGGGCAACTGTTTGTTGTGATTTGGCGCTATATAAGAAAAAAAGTTGATTGATTGATTGATATTTAGAAATCTTACTAAATTGGGCCATGGCTAGGTGGAGGTATACGTTACTAGAGCTCTTGGAAAAATTCTATTGTACCTGCATTAAATTCCACCAGATGGAGATATTGCTCTATTTCAAGAACTGCGGGACCTGACAAACCTGTTACTTATAGTAGTAGATAAATTTTGTCACTCTAAGAAGCCCAGTATCAGAGAAATGCAGCATGTTGAAGCACAGCAACGTGAAAGAGCATAGCAACAACATTCAAGTGCAGCTACAATCGGTCCCGGATATGAAAGTTATCAAAAATAAAAATAAAGAAAGAAAAAGAAATACTGGAAAATATAGCGCCTCGCAGTTTCGCAGATTTTTTTAGTCCAATTTTGTATGTTTTTTTTTTTTTACAGTGCATTGTGCTCTGCGTCCTCATCAAGTAGGCCGGTGTTCTGTCGAGATGACGGGACACCTGTTGCGGCACCATGAAGGGAGAGCACGCGCATTGTGTTCTGCTTGTCTGTTTATAAGAATCTTCTCGCCCGGAAGAAAAAAGAGCGCCAACAACTATCCATAACTGTGTTCTTCACTCAGAAAAAGACACCTGCAGCGAGGTGTGACTCAGTGGAAAAAGGCACGACAGTGGCGTGGCGCCAGGACGAAGAGGCGCGATCAGAGGAACTGTGAAATACTGGTCCAGTCACTATTAATAATTTCTGTTGTGTCCCTAACCCTTGTAGGTTGATTGTTAAAATTAAATTTGTTAGTTCTAAAAGCCATCATAATTATTTATAGGAAAACGTTCTATTTTTATTTCTCAAACAAATGTTTGGGCCTGAAAACAGGTTGGTCTTATTTTTCTACTAAGGTTTGAACATTGAGAGTGTTTAGACACGAGAGAAAAGTGAGAAAATGTTAATGCCTGTTTGAGAAAAGTGTATAGTGTGTAGTGAGGGGTTTTACAGCCTTAAAACGTCTGTAATAATTGTAAAAAATAATGCTGACTACTTCACGGATTTCGCCTATCGCGGGCTATTTTTAGAACGTAACTCCCACGATAAACGAGGGACCACTGTATATCTACATGAAAGGTTGATGTGGGGTTAATCTACTGTCTCGTGTCATTTCTCAGATCAGTTGTTGCTTTGGTTTTGTGGTATGCAGGAGATCACTTGACCGAGGGTCTATATGTTCAAATAATAATTTAAAAATACTGTCATCATTCTTTACTCTTAGTCAGTCTTTTACAACGGTGTAGCCTAAATACACAAGCTTTATAGGAGCGCACCCAATTCATTACACACGCTCAGAGGCAGGTACCCTCCGGTGCGCACTTTTTTTGTGGGGGGGGGGGAGACCCCGCCCCCTGTGATAAACTCATCGCCCCCTTAATATTTTTTTTCTGGCGCCGGGCCTGGCTGCAATGCATCAGAGCACAGCAACACTGATCCAGCAAAATGACGTGACTGAACGCAGCAACGATGTGTCAGAGTGCGGCAATGACGTGCCCGAGCACAGCAGTGCAATCTGAGTTAATACTGATGACAAAAACTTGCAATGTAACATATAAAACAATGTCATAAATATTTCATATAAAAACCAGTTTTGCGTCACTGAACACTTTGAAAATAGGTCCATGGAAAAGTTCATCTATGAATATTTGATTTTTTTTTTAATGTATAAGGGCAAATAAGATTAATATTTTTTCCAGGTATTAAAATGTAAGGTGTGAGGAGGCTGATAAAGGTAACCAATCTCAAATGTAGTAGCTGGTAGAATTTCCTGTTTACCTTTAACAAGGTTAAAGTGCCTTAAAATCTAATTTCCATAAACAATGAAAAAGACAAATGCAGTGACTTAGACTGTGGCCCATTTGCAGAAAACAACAATAAAAGCATAAAATGAGTGTAACCATCTACAGCTGATAGTTTTCCTGCTGGTTCTGGCATAAAAAAAAAAACATTTGAAGACTCGTCCCATAAGATCTGCAGCAGCATTGTCTGAATTTCCTGCAGAGTTCCCACAATAACGTGAGCTCAATCCTATAAAAACGTCAGAGATCCACTCAAACATAAACTGACACACAATCACACTTGCAAACACACACAGACACACAAAGTGAGAGCTGAAGGTCATTCATAATGATTAAAGAGGCGCCTCTGCAATGATTTTCAAATGACCCTCGGGACGCCTCGACCACTGACACCTCTTGAAGAGAAAATTACTTTATTGTGCCGTGGGACAGCTGACTGTAGTCTGACACAGTGACAGTCTAATAGACAGCGAGGTGGTGAGGTAAAGGCAAACACAGAGCTCGACAGGTGTGTAAAGACACACATACGTGCAGCGAGCGAGAACGCTCGCAATCAGCACCTTTTGGGGATTCGACCTCCACGTGGCCCCAACGCCTTCCAGTTCCACCCCCAAGCTGCTGATCAAAAGTTTCAGTAATAGCCTCACTGATGGTGTGATGGCTAATTTCACCTTCATAGTTTACGTGTACGAGTGTAATAATCACCTTGAGCCATGAAGCTGGTGGATTTCCCCCGAGATGGGCTCCATCTGACAAACACAAACCGCTCAGTGGTCACATTTACATATAAAGTAAGAATAAAGCCAGACTCAAGGTTAGCAAAAAAAAAAAATAAAAAAAATAAAAAAACAAAGGATGGGTGAAAGATGGTTTTAGTAGTTTTATTTTTTATTCTATTTGCATCCCAACAAAGAAATGAAATTCTCTTTAAAATTTTTATTTTCTTGTAAAGTGTTTGCTGCAGGGGTGTCGCGACTATGATAGTTGATAGATGGATCAGGGCATCATCTAATGTTTTACAGACACTGTAAAGAACGCTGTTGTGGTGAAGGAGCTGAGCCAGAAGTCGAGACTCTCACTTTTTGCACCTGTCCTCAGCTATGGTCACAAACTCTGGGTAATGGCCAAAACAACAAGGTCACGGATACAAGCGCCGGAGATGAGATTCCTCTGTCGGGTATCTGGGCTTACAATCCTGGACAAAGTGACTATCTGGAAAGAACTGAGTAGACGTACTGTTTCTTTGCATTGAAAGGAGCCAGTTGAGGTGGTTCAGGCATCTGGTCATGATGTCCCCTGGTGGTCTCCCTACAGAGGAGTAACCCTGAGGCCGGTAATGCAGGCAGAGGTCGGACACACGAGTGATCAGTCCAAAAGGCAACAGTTTTTGAGAGGAAACAGCAAATGGTTATCCAATGTACAGGCAGTAGGTCAGTGCACAGAGATATATCATACCCAGCAAACATATACAAGATGGCAGGCATCTTCTAGGCACATTGAACTGGGACGTGGACCCTGGGAAGCCCCAGGGCACAGTTGATTTGGGAACACCTTGGAATCCCCCAGGACAAGTTACAGGACTTGGCTGAGGATAGGGAAGTGCGGGATGAGCTGCTTGATGTGCTGCCTCTGTGACCCGAACCCAGATAAGCAGCAGAAAATGAATGAATGAATCAATGGAGGTGTTCAATTAACACTTCCAACACAGAAATTGGTCGACCTACCTGCTTTAAATAGCAATTCCTCTCAGAAAAATGACTTGAGATGTTAAAATTCCATTTAAGGTATGTGTAAAATTTGATGTGTCAACTTAATTTCATATGCTGAAATTACATTTATTTGTCAAATTTTAGGTTACACAGTGAAACATCACTAAATGTACAGTAGTGTTCAGAATAATAATAGTGCTATGTGACTAAAAAGATTAATCCAGGTTTTGAGTATATTTCTTATTGTTACATGGGAAACAAGGTACCAGTAGATTCAGTAGATTCTCACAAATCCAACAAGACCAAGCATTCATGATATGCTCATTCTTAAGGCTATGAAATTGGGCTATTAGTAAAAAAAAAAAAAAAGTAGAAAAGGGGGTGTTCACAGTAATACTGCTGTTGAGGCTACAAACTCAAAACTATTATGTTCAAACTGCTTTTTTAGCAATCCTATGAATCACTAAACTAGTATTTAGTTGTATAACCACAGTTTTTCATGATTTCTTCACATCTGCGAGGCATTCATTTTGTTGGTTTGGAACCAAGATTTTGCTCGTTTACTAGTGTGCTTGGGGTCATTGTCTTGTTGAAACACCCATTTCAAGGGCATGTCCTCTTCAGCATAAGGCAACATGACCTCAAGTATTTTGACATATCCAAACTGATCCATGATACCTGGTATGCAATATTTAGGCCCAACACCATAGTAGGAGAAACATGCCCATATCATGATGCTTGCACCACCATGCTTCACTGTCTTCACTGTGAACTGTGGCTTGAATTCAGAGTTTGGGGGTCGTCTCACAAACTGTCTGCGGCCCTTGGACCCAAAAAGAACAATTTTACTCTCATCAGTCCACAAAATATTCCTCCATTTCTCTTTAGGCCAGTTGATGTGTTCTTTGGCAAATTGTAACCTCTTCTGCACATGTCTTTTATTTAACAGAGGGACTTTGCGGGGGATTCTTGCAAATAAATTAGCTTCACACAGGTGTCTTCTAACTGTCACAGCACTTACAGGTAACTCCAGACTGTCTTTGATCATCCTGGAGCTGATCAGTGGGTGAGCCTTTGCCATTCTGGTTATTCTTCTGTCCATTTTGATGGTTGTTTTCCATTTTCTTCCACACGTCTCTGTTTTTTTTGTCCATTTTAAAGCATTGGAGATCATTGTAGATGAACAGCCTATCATTTTTTGCACCTGCATATAGGTTTCCCTCTCTCCAATCAACTTTTTAATCAAACTACGCTGTTCTTCTGAACAATGTCTTGAACGTCCCATTTTCCTCAGGCTTTCAAAGAGAAAAGCATGTTCAACAGGTGCTGGCTTCATCCTTAAATAGGGGACACCTGACAAACTCACTGATTGAATGCCACACTACTATTATTGTGAACACCCCCTTTTCTACTTTTTTTTTTTTACTAATAGCCCAATTTCATAGGCTTAAGAGTGTGCATATCATGAATGCTTGGTCTTGTTGGATTTGTGAGAATCTACTGAATCTACTGGTACCTTGTTTCCCATGTAACAATAATAAATATACTCAAAACCTGGATTAATCTTTTTAGTCACATAGCACTAATATTATTCTGAACACTACTGTATGTACGATACAAGTGCCTTTGATAACTATATCACATTTTAGCCTCCTTGCCTAGCAAGGGAGCTAGCTAGCAAAAAGGGTGTCTTGCTTCGCTGATTTTACAGTAACCTAGTCGGGACACATTTAAGGAATTGAGAAATATATTGTGTAAAATTTTATGTGTTTGGGGGAGGGGGCATCAAGTTCAGAAGATCACTGGAAGGGCTCCTCATAGGACACTGCATCACGGGCACCCCACCCGAAAGAAGATGCGTTATAGTTGCCATGGCAATCGCTCTGTGGCGAGGAAGATTGTCTCTTGGTTGATTCCTGGGCAGAAGGGTGGAATTTCACATCCAGGATCGATCCAGACATACAAATGACGATCCATGTCGATCCAGGTTTAAGGAGGGAATGCTTTTGCACACCAACAAACACACGGTCCTTGACACATCTTTAGCCTGGTGTGATGGCTGGGAAATCCCCAACGATCAGGGTCTGGGTACCTTCTGCAGCCTTCACCCACCTTCACAGCCACTGGGTTACAAGCCATCAACTCTGACTGATACACTGTTCAGAACTTGTTTCACTAGAGCCCCATTAGTCTCTTGTTCAGGGTTCCTGTTGGGTCTTCATGGTTTCCGTAGCAGCTGCAGGACACAAAAGGTTCCCACTGTATTTCACACCAATCCCCTACTTGATTTATTGCCCAAGTGTCATGACTAGGGTTGGGTATCGAGAACTGGTTCTTTTCGGGTATCATTAAGAAATGATTTGATCCACTGACATCAATAGCCTTTTTGCTTAACAATTCCCTTATCAGTCCTTCAGAGCGGCCGTTGTTTTTCAGGGTGTTTGTCGGGAAAACTGATTATTTCTCTACATTGATTACAGACCCTGCAGCAGGTCTGTAATCAACAGTTTCTGTAGCACGGCTTTGCTCTGAAGCTTGAACCAATGAAGCAGTGCGTTTATCCGCTGCTTCTTTGGATCTTTGCTTCGCTCCTCTTCAGAAGCGGCAACTCCGCTTCTTAACCCCTCTCAAAGCCATTAAAATGTCAAACATGAGTCACTTTTGTGTGGATTAAAGTGACTAACTGGGACTCCTGTCTTGTTGCGAGAAAGAAACGAGAATCGTCTTCTGTTCTGCACACCAAACGCTGCACCGCCGAGTCAAGTTAGAAAGAGTCTGCTCGAAATTTATAACTTCAAAGCAAATCACCATTTAAATCAAATGACACATCTTTCCAAACATTGTAATACAAACAATAAACTGTAATTGATCAAAATGATTTTTTTTTTCCTCCCAAAATGAGACGTCCTGGCTGAGGTGCAGCAACCCAAGACTGTATGGCTGCAGACTCCAGCGGCCAGCTGAGCTCAGCTCAGACGTATGGAGAGACTTTCATACCATTAATGTCTGAAAGGAAATACTTTCGACAAAAACTACAGATTTTTTTTCTATGTCCAGAGATCAAGGATCCACCATGTAGAGTTTATTTATGTCCAGAGATCAAGGATCCAGTGACCAGTTTCATATTTATTTACTTTAAGACTCAATAAGATGTTTGACATAGAAAACCTGTAAAGCCTACTTTTTGTACACAGAAAATTCACAGGAGGGATTGCTAAGAGAATCGATAAGGAATCGGATTGATAAGCGGAATCGATAGATAAAATCTTATCAATACCCATCCCTAGACATGACACAGAAAAGGGGTTGGATTTTGACACCCACATGATATTTTGTTGCTGTAGAGGGGATGTCATCATAATTTACTGTATGAAGTGGCGTCACCAAATAGGGCAATTCCTCTTGTTTTCACCAATTGCAAGGGCACTTCAACGACATCTTTTCAATTATGGGACACCCTGGGAAAGGCAAAGAGGGAGTTGGGGATTGTACCCTACCACTCCCATGAGTCCGCCAGATGAAAATGGGGAGGTCCAACATGGTTTATATAAAACTTAAAATAGCAGGACACATTATGAAAATGTTTTATTCATGCCATCAAATTAAAGCTGCACCAAGAGTAATTCTTTTTTTATTTTATTGCAAAAATAGAATTTGATAACACTACAAAAACATCAACACAAACATAATACATGACGATTTCAAAGACAAAGCAATAACACATCAATAGCGAAGAATTTTTACTGTGCTTTTAAGGAATCATCATTTAAAACCTTTAATATAACTGTCTTTGAGGGGAAACCCAGTAATAACTGCAAACCTACTTTTGGATGTTTGTACTCTGAAGCAAAAATCATATGGCATGCATGCAAACAAAATGTACCAACTGATCTCTTCCTGAGACATGAAATACACAGCAGAGGTGGGTGGAGCTTTTGGTATTATTTCACCACTGTAAATGGGAAGAATATTTATTTTTTTTTCATCTTATAAACATAAAATTATTAAAGTGTCTGAATGTTTTTGAGAAATTTTGAAATGGAGATAAAAAATACAATAGCCATAAGCCCATTGAAAATGTCAGCCAGAGCTGAATTTAATAATTTTAGTTTAACTTATCCAAAGGGTACTGATGAATTTATGCCCCACCTTTCACACCATTGTTCACAGATGACAGACTTAAATACAGTGAGTGGTTGTTTAATAGTGTAATATTTTTCAGATTTTTGCAGCATGCTACACTCCACCCTCAACAAATTATTACTTTTTAAAATCATCTCCTAATTAGCAGCAAAAACGGGTTTTACTTCATGGAAGAATTATTCAGTGCACCTTACTACAACAATTTATTTGTGTGTTGCTTGGGATCACAGCGGTTGCCAGCAACTATGTGTTGACTGAGAAATATGTAGATGTTAATTGTCATAAAACAGTTGGAAGATTTGTCAACATCTCGAATTTGTTGAATCCTGCAATGGATATTGTGCTATCAGTATTGTGTAGCAGTAATCACAAAACATTAGTTTGCTACAGTCAAATTAGCTACAAACTATGGTGACACGCAGTTGGTTTGTCCTTTGATGGGTGTTTTGGGGCATCCACGCAACAAGATGTCTGGTAAATCACTTCAATTTCAATTTATTTTCATTTATATAGCACCAAATCACAACAGAGGTGCCTCAAGGCGCTTCACACAAGTAAGGTCTAACCTTACTAACCCCCAGAGCAACAGTGGTAAGGAAAAAATCCCTCTGAGGAAGAAACCTCAAGCAGACCAGACTCAAAGGGGTGACCCTCTGCTTAGGCAACACTTCAATGGTGTTATGTGGTTAGATTTAGAAGTGTTTATTTCTTGCTAACTTATACAAAACATATGATAAACAGATTTACACAGAAATAAGCTGTTTTGGAGCATTTTCTGCCATGACATTTTGTTTGAACGAACAACCAGCGGACGTTACGCTGCCTATTCACTCAGATTGACCGTCACTGTGTCACATCACTCAGTATTTGTATAAAATAGACTTCAGATCTATTTTGGCCCTGCCTAGCTGGTGACAGAGCTCCCATTATCCTTTGCCGCTGCAAAACACCCACTCCCATTGAAAATGAAAGACAAACTGTTGCTTGTCGCTAATATAACCTTAGCTTAAATGTCAGCACTGCGAGGTTAAATTAGTTCGCAAAATCCCTAAGTGGGTACTGGTTTACTGTTACCTGATGAACACATATTTCCTCAAAATTCAGATTAGCTAATTCCTTTTTGTCTGAGCCATATTCTCAAGGTTGGCGCTATGTCACTTTGACTTTATTGACGAGTCTGACCCCTTTGAAAAGTGAACAAATTACATGTATTTGTATTGAGCTTGGCAATGTTTTCACCGAGAAAACACACCCCTCAAGGTTAACTGCCTGGATACCAACCTTGAGAATAAGCAGAGTGGCATGGTACTAACCACTGTAGTAACTTGGCCCAGCTAGCTAACAAAGTTCATTGCTAACTAGCCAAGTTAAGAATTTTTTGGGAAATAGGAGCCCTGTAATACCAACTTTCAACTTACTGCAAATTACAGCTAGGTATTTAGAAGTGTTTGCACTCGCAAATGTATTGTAGCACATTACTAGCTAGCACAGTAGCTGCCTATTTTGGAAACAATTTCCTGCTGTCAATTCAAGTGGTTTCCAAAAAAGGGCCAACACAAACCTGTGTGTCAGAGTTAATCACTATTAAATCTGTTGCCAAATATTTATGTAGATTATCTAAGCAATGAGAACTCATGTACAATAAGAATTTAAATTAAAATAAATTGACAAATTTACAACCAAAATTACTTCCAAATTAGTTATCAAGAATGAATCTGACAGTTTATTTTTACAGAACTGTATCTTAGCATGGAGCTAGTTTTCAAGTTAGCATGTTGAGCAGTTTATGCTACAGAGCATATATTCTGTTAATGTGTTCGGCAGGTAACATTGGCCTAAGAAACCAATCATTTTACAAAATAAAGAAACAAAAAGTACATGCAGGAATTTGCAACAATTCGCCTGTTGGGTTTTGCAAAGTATTGCTTACATTTTGTTTTTCCCCCCCCATCATGCCATGCTTTGGGTATTTAGACTGACCACATTTCAAGTCAGGTCCAATGATCTCTTTCAATTTAGATATATTTTAAAGAATAAGAACTATAAGATCAGGGCCTCATGTACAAAGACTTGCGTACTTCAAAACCCATTAAAGTAGCGTAAGCCAAAAAAAAAAAAAAAAAAAATCAGATGTATCAAAGTGTGCATATGCATGGCTCCATGTATGTTCTGTTTGTACATCCCACTGAACATGGACTTAAGCGCACATGCACAAAGCTCCTCCCTTTCCACGTGCCTATTTAAATATGCAAATCCATGTAAATAGGCCCTGGGAGCTGAGAATCCCCTCCATCAGATCAGTCAACATGAACACAGAGAAGAAATGATACCGAATGTGAGCTACAGATGACAGAGACATGCAGCGATAGCTTATTTGGTACCCTGTCAAACGGAATAAACCATAAACTGTAAAAGAGTTAGGAGCGTGTGTGTGAGGCTGCAACGCTGTGGCCTCAGGGCGGCGCGCCCACAAATTAAGTAAAAGATGTGAGGGGTGCCGCGGCTGACACTGTGTGACATTCACAACTTTACACAGGTGTTTATTGAAAAATACTGAACACAGGGGGCTTTTTAAGAAGCTCTAGTTTCACAATAAAAAAAAATTAAAATAAAAAAATACATATTTGAATGTGCCCTTATCCAAATGTGTCTGTGCTGGTTTTCATTCAGAACAATTACATAAGTAAATTATTTTCACATTGCACACGTGTCAGATGGGGGTACGAAATACGAGGTGACACGGGGGGTTATGGCTAGAGTTAGGGGAAGGGGTTAGTCAGGAAGAAATGAGTCACGCATTGAATCAGGCCACCTAACCATGATGTTGGTTAAATGCATTTGAGCATCACATATGATATGAATGTCGATGGAATGAAAGTTTCCTGTTAAAAACAAATTCATCATGACAGCGCCTAAACCTGCTCTCGCTGCAAATTGACCTTTAATGTTGGGATGCGATGTAAATTCGGATAATTACGTTCCACACAGTTGGCATGGCTCGGCTCGACGATGACTGGCACACTCCTGACTGATCAATCAGCTGATGCTGCAATGCCCCTGGTGCCAGGAAGTGCAGCGTGGTCAGCATCTGTGTGGTCACAGACAACCCCTGGCTCCTCTCCGTGTTGTGCTCTGGGCTGGCTGCAGTTCTGTGCACAATTCCAGTGACAGTGGCCTTGGTAAATGAAATCGGCTTATGATCCAATTATTGTCATTTGAGCACAGTGGCTTAGTGGTTAGCGCTGTTGCCTCACAGCAAGAAGGTCGTGGGATCACTTCCTGCCCTTTCTGTGTGGAGTTTGCATATTCTCCCCGTGTCTGTGTGGGTTTCCTCCCACAGTCAAAAACATGCTTATGCATGAATTTGTATTTTAAATTTTGTCCCCTAACAACGCTAATACAGCCATTGTTAATGCCACTTTATACATCACTTTCAGATGCTTTTATGTCCACCCATATAATTGCAAACGCACATCACTCCGATGACCTCTTGCTTTTACACTATTAACAGTGTCCCAACATCACCTCTAAGTGTCGGCAGTGGACCAACAGCTGTAGAAATGTGCACACTCCTGCCAGGATTTTTGTCTGAGGCATTGCATGTTTCTAAGGTCATTTCACTTTTGATACATCTGAACATTATTGTGGAGAAGGATGTATGCCACGCTTTTGTGCATACGCACACTTTGTACATGAGGCCTCAAGTTCATGTAGGTTTTGTCAAGTGTATTTTGGGACATGTTGAAAATTTGCAGCCTAGAAAGACCATTACATCACAACGCGGGTTTATGAAGAGCATTGGCTGTACACGGGCCAAGTGTGGCAACCCCATACAGTCTTCATCTACAAACTTTTTGATATAAATATCCCTGCCCTTGCAAATGTTAAAAATGCTAGCCACATAAGCTAGCTCTGTATACATAAGCAATCAATGGAACCCCACCCACCCCCCGGATCACCACCACCACCGTCATCTTGCTTACGGTGGTTCAATGCCAAGCCAATACTGCTACCAACATGTATGATGACCACATCTCCATGCACTGTCGTATGTAAATACAGCAAAATCAGTTATCAGGTATTGCTTTTGAACATTTGCTTGAAGTCACTCAGATCTCCTCTCACACAGTTTACGCCATGCTTTTAATCAGTCAAAACACCAAACGGAGGATTCTGCACGCGCATGGATGAGAATATATTAGATTACCCTGTTCTCAAAGTGTTTAAAAAGACAAAGTTGTTAAGAAAATGTTGAAAATGCATTTAATTGGCTCCTGCAGAAACGCAGCATGCATGACTGTGGTAGCTGATGAGTTTTTGCTGGTTTGCATTGTTTCTTTGTGCTGAACTCATTTACATGTAAAGATCAGGAAAAAAGAAATCATGCCACTGCAAAAGTGCTGGTCACAAAAAAACTGAATCTATTTAACAAAATCACTTTTTGTAAACCAGTGCCCATATATAAACTGCAGTGTTTGCAGGAATCCAAATCCATACTTGTGTTTATGCAACTGCACTGAATATGTATTAACACTAAAAAAAAAAAAAGAAGTCTGGCTGAAGTCTGTGATTTTACAGAATCCTCTCACCATCTTAGATTTGTGTGCTTACATTCTGAAGGTGTCATTGTGCCGTATGTTGAAAAAAATATCAAAATTTTCACAAAAACTCATGAAAATGTGGAACTAATGCCCCTAAATTTGTGAATTACAGTGGAAAACAGTCCAGACCCGGAACATTTTCAATAAGTGTAAATAAACAAACAATTTTCACACCACTGGTATTGTTTGTTGTTCTGAGGACTTTGGAATTTTGGGTTGTTTTGCACCAATTGTGCCATTATGGCTCTGGTACTATGGTCTCTGATGTTTTATTAGTTCCTGCTCTAGCATTTCCACTCTGATGGTGCAGACAAGAACTAAACTGAACCAGGCAGACATTTGCAGCAAACCAAAAACGTTGTTTGGAGTTAAATAACGAGTGTGAATTCCAAAGATGTCAAAACTCAAACAAGACGAGAACGACAACGGTGCACAAGCAAGGAAAAGTGGCAGCAAAAACCGTACAGGAACTACATCAAACTGGTTCCTAACATGACTGACATGGTGCATGTTTTCAGTGCAACCAGACTGCAACAGGTGATGCCACTGATTAGCTCCTCCCCTTTACTCAAAGTAGTGTTATCCAGTTAAATCACCTGGTGGAGTCAGTGGATATCCTCTACCCTTCTAGGCTTATTCTGGAACCAGTTCAGGTGCTGTGGACATGTGGTCAACGGGTTGAGCTGTGTCTGGATTACAGAACTTTAAATTACGGACTGGAGCCAATGTGTACCTTGACAGAGGTCAGCTCGTTAATTAGTTTTTCCTTCCTTCTTTAATTTTGTGCTTCTCTGACACTTCAAACCATTCAAAGTTTTGAGAATTTAAAGCATCATCAGCATCAGGGAACTCAGTAGTTACACCTTAAATAACCAGGAGTCAAGTCACCTTCAGACATTACAGTCAAACAAAAAAGGACAACAAATTCCTCATAAAGTGCAAATTAAATCAGTTCCAACATACAAATCGTCTGACATTCGTATTATTGCCTGGAGACGGTGTCAATAAAGAGCCATTGGGGTGAAACCGGTGGTACTCCAAAGATGAGAGGCACTTATTAGGATGTGCTCCTCACCAACTGTTCAAATCCCAGACAAAAGCCCAACAATATTCCATTTAGAGTGGTACGATCAATATCTCCAACTTCATGTAACCAAGGAAACGCTAATCAAAAACACACTGGGGTGTAAATTAAACGCAGCCAGCCTAATTATTTCCACTCAACATGCCTGATATTGTCAAATATAAAGGTTTTATCATTATACACAGACTCATTACCATGAAAACAAAAACAAAAATCAGATTCTGCACAGCCATAATTCACATTGCCAGAAGCTTCATACAGATTCATCAAGACTAATGAGGAGGCTATGCAGAAAATTTAAGCAAACTTGACTTTTTTCAAACAAACGGGATATTAACTGCAATTAATTTCCTTTTGTGCTCTTTTATAAACAGTCAAAATATTATCTCTCAGAAATACTTCAGTTTGAAAGTAGCCGGTAAAGCTTGAACATCACAGGTGTAGAGATTTCACCTGGAACATAACTGAAAATGCATAAAAGCAAACATATCCCTTTAAATCATTACATTCTTCTTCTGTGCTTCTCTGTCACTTCTACACCTCATGAACAAAACCTTTACAATCTCATTTCTATCTGTTCACCTCACGCCACAGCACTAATCGTGATGCATTTTCAAGTCAAGACGAAAATGTCAAGTCATCTGTAAAGATATTTCATATATACACTCCGCATATAATCCTGCCTTATGTGAACAATGAACAAAAACATTTTTAACAATGGAGCGCTCATCTATCAGCAAAGAAAAGTACAGCAAGGGCGCGGTCAGTGACATTACCGTATAGGTCTCATCCTCAGTGTAAACCAGCTTTTTGAACAACCGCCCCAATTATGTTTGTGCATTTGAGGTCAATGTTCATGACTAATGTTCCTGTGGGGCATAATTTTGAAATGAAACATTATGCCATGATTATATAATCTTTCTGAACACACCTGTAGGTTACATCACTGCCTCTGGGTGAGTACGCAAAATCACAAACCGGGCAGTGACATAAGCTAGTGAACACATCCGTACAGACTGAACTAAGCTAGCTATGATAACAGGTTTGCTGAGATCTTCTCTTCGTCACATTTGCTGGAAGTAAACCTCCCAGTTTGCAAGTTAGCCTCCGCAGTGCACTGGTAACATACACCTCAGTGTGGAGGCTGTCAAAAATTGGCTGCCAAAATGTTAATGTGACCCTTACACAGGAAGTGATGTATTAGTTGAACCCGCCTGACAGCGCCATGGGTCCAAGTAGCGATTTAACGTGTACTTCTCCGACATGCTTGATCAGTAGTATCCAATGTGCCACACGATGGCAGACAGAATTACAATGCTCCCTGCTTTAAATATATAATACAATATATACATGAATGACACATATCATTAATACACTACATGTTCGGTGAGATGGCAGATGCTGCGACGTCTGGCACCAACGCTTGCACCAAAACCTGACATGTAGGCAAATCCGCTCAGTAATATAAACCAGGATGGTGTATTATGAAGCAACACAAACTATCTACATCATTTCTGTCCATTTTCAAACAGCATAAATTAATCAATGATGATCACGTTGATCAATAATGCCTCTGTGCTTTCAGCAGTTCTTCAGAGACTGAGGTTTTTCGCGGCAGCACGGTGAAGTCAGACTGTTGAGGGTTTGGTGTGGTACCTGAAGGTTGTGGGTTCCAAATGAAGGCTGTAAAATCTGAGTGTCATTTCCATTAGAATATTCAGAAAAGGTCCCGTCGTGATCCAAACGGCATCTTCTGGTTCCATCAGGATCAAGTGGACGCTCAGACTGAGTTCTGCTGAACATGACAGCTGAGTGACATTTCCATTTGAAGCTGTCAGTTTTCAGTCTGAATGCTGTTAGAACCAGTATGAAGGTTCTGTTAGAAGCTAAACAATCCCAGTGAAAAATCCAAAAGTATCCACGAAATATCAATTCCAGTTTTGGTGATGCTGAGCCTTTGCACAGATACAGTCATCAAGAAATTACAGCTGGTCCAGATGCTTCAGAAAGTACGAAAACATTCTGATCATAGTTTGTTTGATAATTCCACTCAATTAAAGAAAATGTAAGTGAAGTTGGGAAAATACGGAATACGACAGTCATACCATTAGTAATGCCAACATTTTTCTTTACGATTCCTAAAAATCATTGCATAAGAATGATTTGTTCCTTCACAGTCACCACACAATGGTGCATTTGTGTAAATCTCATAATTCACACTATTCTGGTTTAAGAATCAACAAGTTAAATGTGTTCAGAACATGACATGATTTTTTTTTCGGCATTTGATTCCTTTAAAATGAAAAAAAAAAAGTCATTTGCAGAAGAAATGTTGGTAAAATAAATTATTCCAGACTCCAAATAGCCTGTTGAAGTTTTAAGATTTGATTGCAGAGAAGGTTCTTGTGAAACCTGTCAGTATGTGTGGATTTTTTTTTTTTTTTTTTTTTTTTTTTTTTTTTTTTGAGAGAGCGATTTTGGAGATGACATAAAACCAGATGAGTGTCTGAAGCTCGATTTTTAAGGACCAGACTTGACCCACTTTGGCAAAACTTTGTTGCACTTTGTTACTTAAATGCACATTGTTCTTTTTTCCCCCTCAAACCAGGAGAGTATCCACACTTTTCATCACACTCCAGTCTCAACCTCTTTAATCAACTAATGTTGTATTTATTTATTTATTTGATGATGTACAGGAGGTCCCTGCTTTGCAAAGACGTTTGGTCCAACAAACGTACTTTGCCCAGATTAACAAAGTTTTATTCAGCTACATACACGTTAACTACATCCTTATATGAACGGTTGCATCATAAATATGTTCAAAATATGATGTGATGTGGCTGATAAGGAAATCATATCTAACAATCCATCGCAGGATTGTACAAAAAAAAAAAAAACGCTTTTACGAGATGTTGCAAAACTATTGTGAGATCTCGATGATACTTAAGGGCTCCTTACCACATCAAGATCTTCACAGTAAAAACAAATCCAAAATTCATTGAGACTTCTTCGCGGATCCGTGTTTAGCGGAGTCTGCATGAAACTGGTGTACTGGCGTAATTATGGCAATTTACACGAGGATCGAGCTATGGTGACGCGGCTACACTTAAGAAGACTCTGCAGTGGATGATTGGCTAACTCTAACTACGTTGACCACTATAAATTCTGCGATGGAGTACCAGTTTTGTGCAAATCTGCAATGACAATGAATTCTCGAGTCATTATCTTGGGCAATACCGAAAAGAGCCTAACAAATCCGCTTTGCTTCAGATGTCAGTAAGACACCAAAATCAAACTGCAAATGTATTCCAAAATGATGAAACTACTTCTATCTATGATATATATATATATATATATATATATATATATATATATATATATATATATATATATATATAATATTTTAGCTACATTTCCACTGCAGCAATTACTGTCTTATACAACCCCTGGCAAAAATTATGGAATCATTGGCCTCGGAGGATGTTCATTCAGTTGTTTAATTTTGTAGAAAAAAAAAGCAGATCACAGACATGACACAAAACTAAAGTCATTTCAAATGGCAACTATCTGGCTTTAAGAAACACTAAGAAATCAGGAAAAAAAAATTGTAGCAGACAGTAACGGTTACTTTTTTAGACCAAGCAGAGGGAAAAAAAAATATGGAATCACTCAATTCTCAGGAAAAAATTATGGAATCATGAAAAACAAAAGAACGCTCCAACACATCACTAGTATTTTGTTGCACCACCTCTGGCTTTTATAACAGCTTGCAGTCTTTGAGGCATGGACTTATTGAGTGACAAACAGTACTCCATCAATCTGGCTCCAACTTTCTCTGATTGCTGTTGCCAGATCAGCTTTGCAGGTTGGAGCCTTGTCATGGACCATTTTCTTCAACTTCCACCAAAGATTTTCAATTGGATTAAGATCCGGACTATTTGCAGGCCATGACAGTGACCCTATGTGTCTTTCTGCAAGGAATGTTTTCACAGTTTTTGCTCTATGGCAAGACGCATTATCATCTTGAAAAATGATTTCATCATCCCCAAACATCCTTTCAATTGATGGGATAAGAAAAGTGTCCAAAATATCAACGTAAACTTGTGCATTTATTGATGATGTAATGACAGCCATCTCCCCAGTGCCTTTACCTGACATGCAGCCCCATATCATCAATGACTATGGAAATTTACATGTTCTCTTCAGGCAGTCATCTTTATAAATCTCATTGGAACGGCACCAAACAAAAGTTCCAGCATCATCACCTTGCCCAATGCAGATTCGAGATTCCTCACTGAATATGACTTTCATCCAGTCATCCACAGTCCACGATTGCTTTTCCTTAGCCCATTGTAACCTTGTTTTTTTCTCTTTAGGTGTTAATGATGGCTTTCGTTTAGCTTTTCTGTATGTAAATCCCATTTCCTTTTGGCGGTTTCTTACAGTTCGGTCACAGACGTTGACTCCAGTTTCTTCCATTCGTTCCTCATTTGTTTTGTTGTGCATTTTCGATTTTTGAGACATATTGCTTTAAGTTTTCTGTCTTGACGCTTTGATGTCTTCCTTGGTCTACCAGTATGTTTGCCTTTAACAACCTTCCCATGTTGTTTGTATTTGGTCCAGAGTTTAGACACAGCTGACTGTGAACAACCAACATCTTTTGCAACATTGCGTGATGATTTACCCTCTTTTAAGAGTTTGATAATCCTCTCCTTTGTTTCAATTGACATCTCTTGTGTTGGAGCCATGATTCATGTCAGTCCACTTGGTGCAACAGCTCTCCAAGGTGTGATCACTCCTTTTTAGATGCAGACTAACGAGCAGATCTGATTTGATGCAGGTGTTAGTTTTGGGGATGAAAATTTACAGGGTGATTCCATAATTTATTCCTCAGAATTGAGTGAGTCCATATTTTTTTCCCTCTGCTTGGTCTAATAAAGTAACCGTTACTGACTGCCACAATTTGTTTTCTTGATTTCTTATAGTGTTTCTTAAAGCCAGAAAGTTGCCATTTGAAATGACTTTAGTTTTGTGTCATGTCTGTGATCTGCTTTTTTTCTACAAAATTAAACAATTGAATGAACATCCTCCGAGGCCGGTGATTCCAGAATTATTGCCAGGGGTTGTATATTCTGAATCCTTTTTTTAAAGTTGAACTGAAAATTATCCCCAAAATAGCCATTTATGTAAGACCATACAGTGTTGTACCATGTGCGATAAACTCACAAACTATAATATGTAGCCCTAAAAATTATATATATTCTGAATCATGACATGGGGAACAAACTGGTACCATTTTTTAAAGTTGAACTGAAAATTACCCCCCAAAATAGCCATTTATGTAAGACCATACAGTGTTTCTTATAGTGTTTCTTAAAGCCAGAAAGTTGCCATTTGAAATGACTTTAGTTTTGTGTCATGTCTGATCTGCTTTTTTTTCTACAAAATTAAACAACTGAATGAACATCCTCAGAGGCCAGTGATTCCATCATTTTTGCCAGGGGTTGTAATCTCAGGAGAATGTTTAATGCCTGCTTGGCCACGCACCACATTTCAGGTTAAAAATTACACCAGTAAGTTCTTCGATCCCAGTGACTTCCTGTTCCATTTCATGAAACACTGTCTTCAGAACAATTTATGAAAAACTCAGATTTCTTCAGGACATACAAGTCCAAAAGAACTAAATGTGACAGAAACATGCGGTCCAAAAATATGACTCCAACCCACTGCAGTGCTTCATGCTCCAACCAGGTTCATTTAAAAGCTTCGCTCACCCCCCAGTGCTCAAAAATTTCTCAATGAGGTCTGGATTTCAAATATTTAAGATTTAGGATTCTGTATCTGACTTCCAGCTACAAACTGAGTCTCAGGCTCCACCCACAGAAGCTAAATCATGGTCAGATCTGGGAGCATTTATCGCATTCTGGAACCACCATGGGGTCCAATTCCATCCAGACCATCGGTCCACCTGAAAACCCAGAAATTCCAAAAGCAAGGGTTCTTTTAAACCTTTTTTGTCTCAACATTTCAAAATGATACTTTCATTATTTCCTGTCAATTTAAGGTGCTGTAGCCACACATTGCCTCTTAATAATAATAATTATTGATGAAGATGAAGACAATGATGATGATCATCATCAAAATCCTGTATAAACCTTGAGGCCTGTTGGTGCTTATCCTTGGGTCCTGCAAGTGCAAAATGGTTGGAGTACCAGTCTATCACAGGTTTCTTCCCCAGCCAAGGCCAGAGCCCATTTCCAGCTGGGTGGACTGAGATGAAGCACATGACGTGACACATACAGGTAGCCTGACAGGGAATCAAACCCAGGTCTACATACTGGCAGTCCAAAGTTTTATCCCACTGAGCTGCTATAAATGATTGACAGATGTTGCAGTATAAGTGCTTACAGATCTTGGATTGTTTTTGGGACCCTTTGCAACTCAACGACCCCCTGCACGATATCTTCTGTAAATTGTAGAATTGATTTAATGCGATTAGCGTTGGCCTGAGACTGGGCAACAAACACCAAAACATCAACATGGTAAAGAAGGAACGGAAACAGACTGTTCTCTTGGTCCTGCATGAATGTGGCGAGTAATTCAACGACTCCTGATGGAACTGTACCTCCAGAGAAAACTGACAAAGTCAGAGCTAGGCTGAGGCCACCTGAGACCAAACAAAAAGGTTTGGTTTGCGCCCATACTTGAGACACAGCCAAAAAGTGCAGGTTGCTCTCAGAGCCAGATGTGCAATCTCTAATCAGTGTATTGATCGTAGAGAATCCAGTGCAGAGGATCCAGCAGAATCCTCACAATTCACAGACGGAATAATTACAAAAGTCCTAACGCGAGTTCAGCTCAGCCCACCTTCATCGGCTGCTCATGAAGATTCATTTGAGTGGTGGAGCGTCTCTGCCGATGGCCAGTCCAAATATCACACCCCAGAACCCAAATGAGTGGGTCCTCTTCTTTAGATCCATCCACGTTTAGATTCACTGTCAGCAAAAAGTGCTCAGCCGCTCTAGGTCCAACCTTCTAAACTTGACATCACATAGGTCTGAATATCCTGTGTGTACTTTTGTTGCGTGTATGCGAGTGTGTCTGCCTGTAAAAAACCATCAGATGTTTACAGCTGAGCTGCTGCTGTTCATAAGGACTCTCATCTCCTGAATGTTTGTGATGATTTTTTTCTGATGTCCAGCCAAGGTCACTCCCACCCGCCTCAAGTCTCTGAAAAACACACAGACACCGTATCTTATACATAATTACAATACAAAATACAGAAGTCAGTTGTGGGCGTGTATGTGTGCCCGCCTTTGACTGGCCATTGCCTTGCAAGAGTTACAGTGGCAATGCCCCCCTCCTCCCACACAACCTCTTCCCCCGTCTCTCACAAACACACAGTCGCACTTCCTTCCTTTCTGCAATGTCCAAAATACTTAATGAACATTAAGTCCTAATGCCCAGTCAATAAAATTATTGATTAGTTAAGATCAAAGTCAAAGAGAAAGATTAAAGTTGGCCTTAGAGTGGGATAAGGCAATGTCCAAATATTTATGGACCTGAGTGTCAAAGCAGAGGGGGATGGAGGTTGCCAGGCAACTGTACTGTCAAAGGCAAAGCAATCACAAATGTCGACGAGCTTTCACACTCGGGCATTGCCTGCTGTGGTTAAATAACAGGTCATGAGACACAGAATGAGCAGTCAGACGGGTCCTTCAGTTTATTGGACAAAGAGTCAAGAGCACTCCAGAAGAGCAAAGTGAAGACATTGATTATTAGCCTTCTGCGTGGACGCCTCCCATTGTTAGTGAGTTTCTTCATCCTCATGTGGCCAAAAGATCTGATGTCCTCGGATCAGGACCCGCTGACTGTTTCTCGCTCCGGTCTGAAAACTGATCTCAGACTGTCACTCCTAAACTCTGGAACACACCCCAATTGGATTGGAGACGAGGGATTTTTGTGTTTAAGCTCCATCACCCAATAAGCATCAACTTCCAGTGAATAATAACCAATAAATGTTAAGGAGAAAAAAATTCTAATTATAATAAAGCGCATGCTACATGCATCTGATTATCTACGAAATTATATAAAAATTAATAAATGCCAATGCAAGAGCTCATGAAAATTCAGTAGATATATCTTATATATTATATTCCAATTCTAAGGTGGAACTATGCTAGTATACTAAGGTATATCTAAATATCTAAAAAGGAAGCGTAAAATAGAAGAGTAGAAAAGAGTCGAGTAGAGCAATATAGGTGCCTGGTCTTGAGAACCAGGTATGGTAGGTAGGTAGTCATGAACAAGAACAATAAGATTAAACTACTACTAATTACTATTATTCATGGTTTTAGTCCAAAATAAAATTATTTCAGAACCTGAGGCATCAGTTCAAAGTTTTGATGAAACCTTTTTGTGTTTGCATAGAGGCACTCTTACTCTGATGTCATCTGAGCCACCATATCCAATGTAGAGTAGCCCCCCTCCATGAAGAGCTCTGTGTAGCGACCCATCTTTATGGTGTCCAGCCACTCGCCAACGCTTTGGATCCGATTGGTTCCATCCCCCTCCACGCTTGTGTGCTCCACTAACAAGTTAGAAACTCTGGTTTACAGAGAAGGACGGTGAGAAAAGAGGCAGAACACAAAGGGAACGTCAACATGGAGCAGAAACAGAAGCCCAAAAGGCAACAACATCAACATACAACAGCATCATAATAACCAAACAGAAAATGAAACCCACTCTTTACATCAAGTCCAATAATGATAATTTTAAGTATTTTCTCCTAAATTATACACGTGTACAGCAAACACAATTCACAAAACCATATCAAAGTACACTCATGTGCCACTTTATTAGGCACAACCTGCTCGGGCTGGGTTGGACCCTTTTGCCTTCAGAACTGCCTGAACTCTGTGGCACTGATTTAAAACAGTCCTGAAAACATTTCTCAGAGATTTTGATGCACATTGATATGATACCATCAAAAATGCAACACTGTTACGCCACCGCCGCAGCTGCCAGCACGCTGAACCCTTCATACGAGACAGGATGGCTCCATACTTTCAAATTCTGGATGTGGCAGGCAGGGTTATGAACCAGAACTTTTATCTTACTATAGCGTTGATGTGGCAAAATATTCAACCATTTCACATTTGATGTATCACTCCCCACCCTGACTGACTACGCACAGTGGTGGGCACAGTTCTGCTAATCTGCTAACTGCTAATTAGTGAGGCTTAGTTTTTTGTTAGTGGATTAGCATTTCAGATAACTTCAAAAACCATCAGCAGACCAATTAGGTTCTGCTAAATTTAGTTTCGCTAACTTTTAGTCCGCTAATGTTTTTTGCTGGCATAGTAAGTCAAGTTGAACGGTCAAAAAGGTTTGTAAACGCTAAAATCACATGTTAGTTCCTGTCTGTTATATGTATTGCAGCAGTCAGGCAGCTGTGAGGTGTTGAACTCAACCCGACCCCGGCAGAAAGGGCCTGGCTGCCCGGCTGCTACAAAGAGAAAAAAAAAAAGTTTTTTACATTCAACATAGAGTGCCCCAGATGTGTGGCAAAAGGCATAAAAGACAAAGCAGGTTTGTCTTATGGTGTGACTTAAAAACCAAACTTAAAAACCAAAATTTCGGCCGTTTTATTGATTGTAACATCAACACTGTCATTTTTACAAATTGAAAATATCTCAAATCTCTTTTAGTTTAAAATGCACTAATTTTGAAGGTTTGAGCACTAAAACTCACAGATGCCAAAAGGCATTATGGGAAAATAAGACTCCTCATCACTTGGTTGGTTGGTTTATTTGTAAATAACCAACACAAACACACAAGTTACTGTAGCGTGTGTATTGGTTTTTACAAATAAATGTGTATTTGTAAATATGTCATTTGTTTTTCCATTTGTAAAAAAAGGCATTTGCATTGCGATGAATCACACTTAAACAGAAGTTTTAGTTTTGCAAATGCCTTTTGCAAAACCACGTGTATACAGTCTTGACAATGTTTAACAAGCCACTTAGTTTGGCTGCTTAGAATGTTACGCTCAAAAATTACGCTCATTAAAGAAAATTTTTCCTTGCAGGTGAACAAAGATTCGGGTCTTTGGAGTCCTGATGCTTCTGTATTGAATGTCTAGATCTGAGACCTAGGCTCTTATCTTCCAAACAGTCTTCATTTTCACAGCCAGCACCCACATCATAGGTGTGTTCATGTAAAAATACAGTGTGGGTCGGCGTCATACATGATCACTGCTACTGTTAAAGATTTTGTATAGTGTATATAAGTTATCACTGTTAAACATTTGTACCTTACTCTTTCTTCATTTAATTGTACAGGCCTGCTGTGTGGTATCTGTGACACTGTTATTTTGGCTGTTGTGATTTTATGACCTTATGCTGTGCAAGTGCTGTGCAAGCAGGAACAGCAGATGCAGAACAGATGATAAGTGCAACCAGACAAGCCTGCAAGAACAGGATGTGCTGACCACCACTGATAGACTAAACAAAAGGAAACAAAACTGTTTCTCCACGCAGCTGCAATCATTGGCATACGTGCCATGAGATGTTTTGTATTACGGGAGGAAACTTGTCATGCGATGTTTCCCCCCACCCTTAGGACAAGTTTCACAATGTGGGTAGGGCTTCTCCTAATAAAAAGAGTGAGCATGCAGCAGTCCTCAGTGCTCACAGTGGTACTACGTGTACGGACTGTCTGCACTCCTCGCGAACTTCAATTGATATTCTGTCTCACTGGTGTTCTTGACTCTGTTTGTCTTGTTAAAGGTTTTAAGAATGTTTGGAGGAGAAAATACCCAACATTGACTGGGGGCTCGTCCGGGATCTCAACAACACCGGAGGTGTCCGGCGGAGGTCGTCAAGTCCAGACGTAAATCCTTGGCCAAGGTCCGATCGATTGATCGTGTCTGCAATTGTCGACCGCCGTTGGCATCGTCTGGTTGACGAGATTTTCCCGAAGAAAACAGACAGGAAGTCGAGTCAGTGAGTAGAATTTCTTTGTAAAAGTACTGAATGAGTGGTGATCAGATCACATAAAACATTTAAACTCCGTAAGCGATGGCGTGGAATCGTCTGTTAATGAAACACAGTTAAACTCCGCGAGGAGGGCGGACTCCTCTACGGTAGCGAGGAACGCACGTAGTTAAATTCCGAAGGAGGGTACGGACTCCTCTGTTTTAAAAGGAAATACCGGTTAGAGAATAAAAGTGTGGAAGTGTAATACTTTGGACAAGGGAGTGACAACCGTGTGTGGAAGCAGAGGCAAGTGATTCCGCTTCCTACGGGGAGGTGAAAGGAATCAATCACACGACGGAATAGTAATGGTCACATCCAAAGAAAGTGAAAACTTCAGATTTAGAACACCCTAGGTGTGCCCCCGTCTGAAGTCCAAATTATAACAAAGAATAATAAAAATGGGGGGAGAGACGTCTAAAAAGAAAGAAAATCAACTGACGATGGGAAATTTATGGAAGCAAAAAATCCAAAAACAACAAAAAAATTGGAGACCTGGATTAATAAACATGACTTTGACGGACGACTAAACTTGACCAGTATTCAGAAGATGAAGGAGAAGCTGGAAAAAGAACATAAAGGGGATGAGAAAAAGAAGCAGAAAGTAGGAGCAGACTTAGTGGCATTTTGGGAAGAAGAGGCGCAGAGCAGACAGAAAGGAGCAGAGAAGAGGAGGGTGGAAAAGGCAAGGAAAAAGAAATGCCAGGAACACCGGTTTATGAACAACAATTAAAGAATGCTCTGATCCAACACTCTAACAAAGATATAAAAGCTTGGATACAGAAACATTGGATTGGGCTGCCGACAGACACATTGGAAGAAACACACACTCACTGCTGCCATGCAGGAGAGGTTTTGAAACAAAAGAAAAAGGGAGACAGTGTTAAAGGAGTGTATGTGGCACAAGGAGATGATGAAATATATTACCAACAGGGCAATCTAAGGCAGCAGAAACAGTGGAAACAACCACAAAAGCCATGGCAAAATAGACAGGGTGGACAGCCACAACAACGTCAGCCGCCATTCCGACCACAACAACGGAATAGACAAGGAGGGGCACCACGTGGTCCCCTGATATGTTGGAACTGTGGCAGAGAAGGACATATTGCAAGACAGTGTCCACCACCACCAGCAGAGGGAGCAATGGGAGGCTTCCCACAAGGAAACAACCCTCCACAACCACAGTATCCACAATGACTAGATTCCATAATCCACAATATCACACCAGTGAGTGATCCTGAGTGTGATATGGATTTATGTGCACTACTGGGAAATCCAGTACCAAAACCAGAAGTGACTTTGTTATTGGATGGACTACCAGTGGTGTTTCTTTGTGACACAGGTGCGTGCAGAACTACATGTAATGACAACATACCTGTTCATAAATTAAGTAGCGAAACCTTTAGGGTTCGTTCTGCAAATGGACAGACATCAGACGTCTCTATTACCAAACCAGTAACACTGGAAGATCCATTCGGAATGACGTGTACAATGCCATTGCTGAATATGCCGCAGTGTCCCGTAAATCTCCTGGGACGAGATGGGATAACAGCATTGGGATTGTCCATAATTGTAGAACAAGGGAAACTAGTTGTCAAACGTGTAGGGGACGTCACTATGGTCAGAGAAGACAGTGAGGACTCCATATTCCATTATTATTATACATTTGACATTTCTGAAGAAGATGCTGCAGGATGGGGTAAAGATATCGTCCTGCAAACTATAGCCTTGCTGAAACAACCTGAACAAAAGATGTCACCACCTGACCTGCATGTCACAATGTGGCACAAAGACACTCCAGGTCCTGATGGTGACTACGAAAACAAATTGAATGGCATTTCACCTGTAAAGATGGAAATGACAGATTTGATTCATGACGGCAACTCAACAGCTGTCATAACCGTGACAGGTGCCACTGAAGATATATTGAAATTAAGACTCACAGGCATGCCATTACATGTGTCACTCTGTAAGCCATATTTGGCGGAATGGCAAGATCTAGGAGTGATGACTATGACGGCATTGTCAGTAACTGATTGGGGCAGAGTTGGGCCACACACTGAGTTTAGCCCATCAACAAAATTGTACAAGGTCCCAGTTAACGTGTCTATATTGCTGAAGGCAGGAATACATATTGATGTGTCCACTTCACAGTCCTGAGTGTTTCAGTTGAGTCCTGAAGAAGATTAACTCCTTTCTTCAGTACCTTCAGGACAGTGGACAACAGGTCCTTCAGATGTAGGACTAATTAAGAATGCACAGAAGCAGGAGTAGTAATTCCATGTCCAGACTCTCCATGTAACACACCGATATTTCCGGTTAAAAAGGCTCCACCCTCAGTGGGATGGAGAATGATTCAAGACCTCCAAGCTGTAAATGCTGCTGTGGTTAAAAGAGCACCGTGTGTTCCAGATCCGCACACTTTATTGAATTCATTAAGACCAAATTCCAGCTGTTTTTCTGTAATAGACATCAGTAATGCCTTTTTCTCTGTACCGGTAGATCCAGATAGTCAATTTTGGTTTGCCTTTACCTTCAAAGGGCAACGATATACATTTACCAGATTGCCACAGGGTTATGCAGGACGTCCAACCATTTATTCCCAAGTCATGTCAGCCTGCTTAGCTAATTTTGTTCCACCTGCAGACAGCCAATTGTTAGTGTATGTTGATGACATCTTAATTGCTTCTGATACACGTGAAAACTGCATCACTGACACAGTAGCACTGCTGTGTTTTCTATTTGACAATGGCCATAAAGTGAGCAAAAATAAAGTGCAGTTGTGTAGGGATAAAGTGACTATTTAGGGCATGAACTATCAGCTACAGGACACACTATGCTGTCTGATAGGAAAGAAGCACTTTTAAATGCTCCAAAACCACAAACCAAAAAGCAGATGATGTCATTTCTTGGACTGACAAACTATTGCAGAGCGTGGATTCCTTGCTATGCAGAGTTGACTAGTCCACTTTCAGATTTGATGTATAAAGATGATATTTCAATGTCAACCGTGTTGGAATGGAACAAAGATGCTGAGGAAGCCTTTGTGAAAGTAAAACAAACATTAGTGTCATCTACAGTTTTGGCACTACCGGATTATAGTAAGCCATTCATTCAGACAGTGGATTGTAGAAACAATTTCATGACAAGTGTCTTATTACAATCACATGGCACCAAATTAAGACCAGTGGCATACTACTCATCTAGATTGGATGCAGTGGCAAGTGCCTTGCCGCCATGTGTGCGAGCTGTGATTGCAGCCTCCATAGCTATTCAAAGTAGTAGTAACGTTGTTCTGTTCCATCAGTTGACATTGAAAGTCCCACATGCAGTTTCAGCACTTCTATTGCAAACAAACATGACATTCTTGTCTCCGGCTAGACATCTTTCGTGTATGTCTTTGCTGTTGTCACAACCACATCTAACAGTAGAAAGGTGCACGACATTGAATCCGTCAACACTGATACCTTTGCCTGAGGACGGTGAGCCGCACAATTGCCTTGACGTGGCAACAGTCTGTATGAAGGCTCGCCAAGATCTTCAAGATACGCCCATCCCACACAGTACAGTCGTGTATGTGGATGGCTCGTCCACTAAAGATGCTTGTGGACAGACACAATCTGGGTATGCTGTTGTCACAAGTTCAAAAGTATTAGACTCCTCTTCGCTACCCTCTTCGTTTTCAGCTCAGGCTGCGGAATTAGTCGCGTTGACAGCCGCTTGTCATTTGTTTAAAGGTAAATCTGTAACTATCTATACAGACAGCCAGTATGCTTTCAGCACAGTACATGTGTTTGCAAAGGTTGTTGAGGAGCGTGGTATGCTAACATCATCAGGAAAACCTGTGACTCACGCCACCCTTTTGACAGCCTTACTGAAAGCTGTCCAATTACCACAGAGGATTGCTATATGTAAATGTGCGGCTCACACCAAAGGTTCAGATGTAGTCTCGAAAGGAAATGACTTCGCTGACAGAACTGCAAAAGCAGCTGCAGTGTCCTCTCTTTTCGTTGTACAAGAGACCACTTTAGATACGAATTTGGATCATACACTGCTCACTGAGATGCAGCAGTAGGCACCTAAGAGATAAAAACAAATGTGGTTAAACAAAGGAGCTACGTTCGCGAATGATCTGTACACGTGACCACAAAAGAAACCCATATTGCCAAAAAACGTTTAAATGGGCGGCGGTTATGAGCCATGGCGTTACTCATGTCTCATCAGGGGGTATGATATCCCAATTACAGCCTATTTATTGTCTTTGTGGGTTTGATGCGTTTGCAAAGCAGTATTGCAGAGCATGCATGACATGTGCAAAACACAACTCACAAGGCCACTTGAGGCCCCAGAGAGGCAAATTTCCAACACCACAATACCCCTTTCAAGTAAATAAATATGAAGGAAAGGAATTTTGTTTAGTCATAATTGATGCCTTCTCAAAATGGGTAGAATTGTTCCCTACCAAGCATGCAGATGCACTTACAGTAGCGAAAGCGTTGTGTAAGGATATCATTCCACGATTTGGAATACCAGAAACCGTCTATCCAGATAATGGAGCACACTTCGTTAACGCTGTGGTGCAACATATAGGAGAAGCGCTACAGCATCACTGTGCTTATCATCCACAAAGTGCCGGATTAGTGGAAAGAATGAATGGTACGGTCAAGAACAGATTAAAGAAAACTATGGACGAAACAGGCAGACCATGGACACACTGTATAGATTTGGTGAAGATGTACATAAACATTACCAGTATGACAGTATGCCATACCGTCTCCCACATTATGGGCAAATCTGGGACGTTCCAGAAGAAGCAAATTTGGCAGATTATATGAGAAAAATGCTGGAAAAGCAAAAGGACAGGACCTCAAACATTGGAGAGAGACAAACGTGGATACATTTAACACATTGTAAGAAAGTGATCTCTGTAAACCCAGTGTGAGTACGGGAAGTGAGCAAGTCTGATAATAGTGTGTGGCTCGGGTGTTAAGATCCAGAGCAGACACGAAAATCAGCAGAAGCAATTACAAGCCACTGACCAGAAACTTAGGACACTGGCTTTAGGGAGATCCTGACTATGGGGCGCCATACACCATTATGGATGAAAACAGCATTGTGCTGCTGGGCGTTAGCGTTGGGAGCCATAACGGTCACTATATGGGGAATGCATGTGTGGAAAAAGGGAATTGACAACGGGAACGTAGAGAACACCACAACCAGAACAGATGAAATTACAATTAGTAATGCAATCGCTGGGTTAGCGACCCGGAACAATGGCTGCATTATGATTTTTATATGACTACAGGTTTTCCCCGAGCCAGTCATTGGTGGGGAAATACCTTTCTAACAAATGGCCACTGGGCGCAAAATTCTTATGGGTGGACAGATGATGCAGTTAAGTGGAAAAATATCATATCAAATTTAACAGTCAGCGGCCGAACCAAAACAGTGACATTCACAATAAATTCATTAGCAGTCCCGATAAGTAACCCAGTGCATGTCTGCCACACATTTGCACTGTGCGCCTACAAAGCGGGATATGATCCCTGCTGGAAGATTGTGCTGTGTCCAAAAACACCGTTCAAACCAACATGCCCTTTAAGCCAGTAAGCAGAAGTGACGTGTGGTGGTGGTGTGGAGATAATAGGCTTTTTGATAGATTGCCTAGGAATCCATCCCACTTTAGAGGGAGCAGCTCTCAATTCTAGAAATCTGGCCAATTTTTTTGGATCCTCCAAACTGTGACTGTCTAGCGTTGGGACCAGGAGGCAGAGCTGTGGTCTTATACACCTCTCTGCAGCTTCTCTCCCCCTGCCATCCCCTTATTACCCCATCCCCGTAGAGACGGTGCCTGCTCCCAGACCACCAATAACTAGCAAAAATCTATTTAAGCATAAAAATTCAAAAAGAAAAAATAATATAGCACCTTCAATTGCACCACAGACTAAAACAGTTAAATGTGGTCTATTAAACATTAGGTCTCTTTCTTCTAAGTCCCTGTTGGTAAATGATATAATAATTGATCAACGTATTGATTTATTATGCCTAACAGAAACTTGGTTACAGCAGGATGAATATGTTAGTTTAAATGAGTCAACACCCCCGAGTCACACTAACTGTCAGAATGCTTGTAGCACGGGCCGGGGCGGAGGATTAGCAGCAATCTTCCATTCCAGCTTATTAATTAATCAAAAACCTAGACAGAGCTTTAATTCATTTGAAAGCTTGTCTCTTAGTCTTGTCCATCCAAATTGGAAGTCCCAAAAACCAGTTTTATTTGTTATTATCTATCGTCCACCTGGTCGTTACTGTGAGTTTCTCTGTGAATTTTCAGACCTTTTGTCTGACTTAGTGCTTAGCTCAGATAAGATAATTATAGTGGGCGATTTTAACATCCACACAGATGCTGAGAATGACAGCCTCAACACTGCATTTAATCTATTATTAGACTCTATCGGCTTTGCTCAAAAAGTAAATGAGTCCACCCACCACTTTAATCATATTTTAGATCTTGTTCTGACTTATGGTATGGAAATAGAAGACTTAACAGTATTCCCTGAAAACTCCCTTCTGTCTGATCATTTTTTAATAACATTTACATTTACCCTGATGGACTACCTGCAGTGGGGAATAAGTTTCATTACACTAGAAGTCTTTCAGAAAGCGCTGTAACTAGGTTTAAGGATATGATTCCTTCTTTATGTTCTCTAATGTCATATACCAACACAGAGCAGAGTAGCTACCTAAACTCTGTAAGGGAGCTAGAGTATCTCGTCAATAGTTTTACATCCTCATTGAAGACAACTTTGGATGCTGTAGCTCCTCTGAAAAAGAGAGCTTTAAATCAGAAGTGTCTGACTCCGTGGTATAACTCACAAACTCGTAGCTTAAAGCAGATAACCCGTAAGTTGGAGAGGAAATGGCGTCTCACTAATTTAGAAGATCTTCACTTAGCCTGGAAAAAGAGTTTGTTGCTCTATAAGAAAGCCCTCCGTGAAGCTAGGACATCTTTCTACTCATCACTAATTGAAGAAAATAAGAACAACCCAGGTTTCTTTTCAGCACTGTAGCCAGGCTGACAAAGAGTCAGAGCTCTATTGAGCTGAGTATTCCATTAACTTTAACTAGTGATGACTTCATGACTTTCTTTGCTAACAAAATTTTGACTATTAGAGAAAAAATTACTCATAACCATCCCAAAGATGTATCGTTATCTTTGGCTGCTTTCAGTGATGCCGGTATTTGGTTAGACTCTTTCTCTCCGATTGTTCTGTCTGAGTTATTTTCATTAGTTACTTCATCCAAACCATCAACATGCTTATTAGACCCCATTCCTGCCAGGCTGCTCAAGGAAGTCCTACCATTATTTAATGCTTCAATCTTAAATATGATCAATCTATCTTTGTTAGTTGGTTATGTACCACAGGCCTTTAAGGTGGCAGTAATTAAACCATTACTTAAAAAGCCATCACTTGACCCAGCTATCTTAGCTAATTATAGGCCAATCTCCAACCTTCCTCTTCTCTCAAAGATTCTTGAGAGGGTAGTTGTAAAACAGCTAACTGATCACCTGCAGAGGAATGGTCTATTTGAAGAGTTTCAGTCAGGTTTTAGAATTCATCATAGTACAGAAACAGCATTAGTGAAGGTTACAAATGATGTTCTTATGGCTTCGGACAGTGGACTTATCTCTGTGCTTGTTCTGTTGGACCTCAGTGCTGCTTTTGATACTGTTAAAATAAAATTTTATTACAGAGATTAGAGCATGTCATAGGTATTAAAGGCACTGCGCTGCGGTGGTTTGAATCATATTTGTCTAATAGATTACAGTTTGTTCATGTAAATGGGGAATCTTCTTCACAGACTAAAGTTAATTATGGAGTTCCACAAGGTTCTGTGCTAGGACCAATTTTATTCACTTTATACATGCTTCCCTTGGGCAGTATTATTAGACGCTATTGCTTAAATTTCATTGTTACGCAGATGATACCCAGCTTTATCTATCCATGAAGCCAGAGGATACACACCAATTAGCTAAACTGCAGGATTGTCTTACAGACATAAAGACATGGATGACCTCTAATTTCCTGCTTTTAAACTCAGATAAAACTGAAGTTATTGTACTTGGCCCCACAAATCTTAGAAGCATGGTGTCTAACCAGATCGTTACTCTGGATGGCATTTCCCTGATCTCTAGTAATACTGTGAGAAATCTTGGAGTTATTTTTGATCAGGATATGTCATTCAAAGCGCATATTAAACAAATATGTAGGACTGCCTTTTGCATTTACGCAATATCTCTAAAATCAGAAAGGTCTTGTCTCAGAGTGATGCTGAAAAACTAATTCATGCATTTATTTCCTCTAGGCTGGACTATTGTAATTCATTATTATCAGGTTGTCCTAAAAGTTCCCTAAAAAGCCTTCAGTTGGTTCAGAATGCTGCAGCTAGAGTACTGACGGGGACTAGCAGGAGAGAGCATATCTCACCCGTGTTGGCCTCTCTTCATTGGCTTCCTGTTAATTCTAGAATAGAATTTAAAATTCTTCTTCTTACTTATAAGGTTTTGAATAATCAGGTCCCATCTTATCTTAGGGACCTCGTAGTACCATATTACCCCATTAGAGCGCTTCGCTCTCAGACTGCGGGCTTACTTGTAGTTCCTAGGGTTTGTAAGAGAAGAATGGGGGGCAGAGCCTTCAGCTTTCAGGCTCCTCTCCTGTGGAACCAGCTCCCAATTCAGATCAGGGAGACAGATACCCTCTCTACTTTTAAGATTAGGCTTAAAACTTTCCTTTTCGCTAAGGCTTATAGTTAGGGCTGGATCGGGTGACCCTGGACCATCCCTTGGTTATGTTGCTTTAGACGTAGACTGTGGGGGGGTTCCCATGATGCACTGTTTCTTTCTTTTTTTTGCTCCGTATGCATCACTCTGCATTTAATCATTAGTGATCGATCTCTGCCCCCCTTCTCGGCATGTCTTTTTCCTGGTTCTTTCCCTCAGCCCCAACCAGTCTCAGCAGAAGACTGCCCCTCCCTGAGCCTGGTTCTGCTGGAGGTTTCTTCCT
This sequence comes from Thalassophryne amazonica, assembly GCF_902500255.1. Lineage (NCBI taxonomy): Eukaryota > Metazoa > Chordata > Actinopteri > Batrachoidiformes > Batrachoididae > Thalassophryne > Thalassophryne amazonica. Next base: position 44,680,128 of record NC_047119.1, read on the forward strand.
GTTAAAAGGTGGCCAAGTGCTTGCTCATAGGGGGTCGTTTTGACCGTTGGGGTTTTTCATGGTTATTGTATGGCCTTGCCTTGCAATATGGAGCGCCTTGGGGCAACTGTTTGTTGTGATTTGGCGCTATATAAGAAAAAAGTTGATTGAGTTGAATGTGTCGGGCTACTGTGCCTTAGTGTCCCTACTCCTCCCAGTAAAGGCCATTCCCATTTTAGCTAAGGACTTGCTGTCGCACCTACAGTCTGTGGTGCCTGAAAATTGGCATAGAGTAAAAAGAGATTGGAAAGGAGTGGGAGATCCAACATATATTGATGCAATAGGAGTCCCCAGAGGAGTGCCTGATGAGTATAAACTGGCTGATCAGATAGCAGCTGGATTCGAATCCTCCATCTGTTGGTGGTGTTCAATTAATAAGAACGTGGACAGAATAAACTACATCCACTACAATGTACAGAAATTAGGAAATTGGACTGAGGATTTAAGGCTGTCCATTCACAGTTAGCAGCCACATCCCTTATGGCCTTCCAGAACCGGATTGCTCTGGATATGTTGTTGGCAGAGAAAGGAGGTGTTTGTGCCATGTTCGGAGAACAATGCTGCACATTCATTCCCAACAACACAGCTGCAGATGGCAGCCTCACTCAAGCCATCGACGGTCTGAGGACGTTGAACAGGAAGATGAAAGAGCACAGTGGAGTAAACACCGAAGGCTGGGATTGGTGGCTGGAAGGGATGGGAAAATGGAGGTCTTTGATTTCTTCACTATTAGTGTCTATAGCAGTGTTTGCTGCGGTTCTGACATTGTGTGGATGTTGTTGTATTCCGTGTATACGTGGACTTATTAATCGAATGATTACAACAGCAATAGGGCCAGGAATGCCCACTTCAGCTGCATACCCTCTCCTCGGACCCGAAGCCGGGGACGATGACGAGGATGAAGATGGCCACAATGATGACTGGGAGCAAGGAGTTCCTGAACTTTTCCCTGACCAAACTAAGTACGATGACCCAGACACCGATGATGATGAAGACGATGACATAACCTCTGGGGTGTAAGCCTGTAGAACATACCATGATGAACCTCTTAGTGAAAATCTCACAAAACAGAAGTGCTAAGCTAGGTGGTGACTACTATATGTTTAACAGGCGATAATCAGGAGGGAAATGTTAAAGATTTTGTATAGTGTATATACGTTATCACTGTTAAACATTTGTACCTTACTCTTTCTTCATTTAATTGTACAGGCCTGCTGTGTGGTATCTGTGACACTGTTATTTTGGCTGTTGTGATTTTATGACCTTATGCTGTGCAAGTGCTGTGCAAGCAGGAACAGCAGATGCAGAACAGATGATAAGTGCAACCAGACAAGCCTGCAAGAACAGGATGTGCTGACCGCCACTGATAGACTAAACAAAAGGAAACGAAACTGTTTCTCCACGCAGCTGCAATCATTGGCATACGTGCCATGAGATGTTTTGTATTACGGGAGGAAACTTGTCATGCGATGTTTCCCCCCACCCTTAGGACAAGTTTCACAATGTGGGTAGGGCTTCTCCTAATAAAAAGAGTGAGCATGCAGCAGTCCTCAGTGCTCACAGTGGTACTACGTGTACGGACTGTCTGCACTCCTTGCGAGCTTCAATTGATATTCTGTCTCACTGGTGTTCTTGACTCTGTTTGTCTTGTTAAAGGTTTTAAGAATGTTTGGAGGAGAAAATACCCAACAGCTACCATGTGGCAGCAGAAAGCAAATGCACTATGGGCCACCAAAAATGTGGGGATGCAGGTTCATGATGCACCAACGCTCCATTTTCACACACAGCAAAACTCAAATGAAAACAACCATTAAATGAAATATAAGTAACCACAAAGGGAAAAATATAAAACATCACCTCAGGGAGCTTTAGTGGCAGATCACTGCTTGCACACTTTGATGCATTGATGCTGATCTGTTAACTCGCTCGAATAACTTTTGTCTGCTTTCTAAAGAGTACAGCATGTTCTTAGAAGGGTTGAGAGATGACCATGTAGCTGGTTTATTGTATGTGACATCCAAAGGCCTTTGACATCGAGAAACACCTGGGAAGAGCTAGTTACGAGTTCATTAGACAGGTTTTTAGAGATGCATTTATCTTTTCAGGAAAATGAAGGTCCAAGTCTTTAAAGTCCTGGTGCTGCATGTCTTGCACTATGGATGCAATAACTGGATGCTAACCAGAGCCTAAGGCAACGACTACATGTCATTAGTACTAGGTCTCTTCAGAGGATCCTCCTTGGGCACCGCTGGAATGTCTTTGTATCAAAGGAGCACTTACTATGGGAGACTAAGATGAGGAGGATCGCTATGAGGGAGCATCAGCTTTGACATTTTGGCTATGTGTCAAGTTTCTCTGTGCATGATCCAGCATGCAGGTGCTTGAGTGTTGAAGACCCTAGTGGATGGAGAAGGTCACTGTGGTCAGATTGTGGACCAGTTATTTTGCTGGGTGGTTGCCATCCGCGACCCAACGCAGTTCTGTGGTGTTGTGAATGCAACGAAGTGTGGCAGCAGTGCATGCGCCGAGATTTGACTTGACACTCAAAGCATGTCCATGACTAATAAAAAATAAATTCAACCCCTTTGTCCCCCTGTGCCTTATTTTGGTGTCAGATTATGCAATTTAGAGTTAGACACCCCCTAAATGGACTTGTAATATGGACTATAAACCCTGCGCCATATATGATCAAGATAAGCCCCTAGATTCTAGTCAGTTACTTAAGATCAATGCCTTCGGTACTTGGTGCGTCCAGAGGTCTGTCACTGGAATGACTTGGTGTCAAATAAGCAGTTACTTAGGCAAATTAGTTGGAATACTATGACCATGTAGTGTGATTTTGTTAGGGATGGGCTTGGTTCTGATCATTTGACGACCCATCAGATATTGTTTGGGCAGATTGATACCTTATTAATTTATTAACTATGAGCTTATGTGAGCATAAAACAGCGAGAAAAAAGAAAATAAAACAGACAAAAACTGATCTCCCATTATTTCTGCAAAGACAATGAGGCAGTGATGGTGGTGGCAGCTAAATATCTGCTTTGGCGCACTTCGACTCATTTCATGCCATTATACACAAATGTAATGAATACGCAAAGTGAGAAAATACTAATTGGGTGTCCAAATGTTGAGGACGCCCCACTGATGACAATTCGCAGTAATGTGTTTGGGAAAATTGAGCTACTTTCATTTACTTCTCTGCTTGTCTTTGCTGGAAAAAGTTCAGAGCTCATTAGATTGAAGTTGTTGACGTCTGATGTGACACACCTCAGATTCTGTGCAATAATGACAAATACCTTCCGATTGTGACTGTGGTGGATACTAGTTTCAAAAAACAAAAAGAAAGTGTGACACCTTAAGAAAACAAAGTAAAATTAAAGACAAATCAAAGTTAATATCTATTGACAGCATAAATCCGACCATAAGCAATACCTGCACTCACATTCTGAATGAACCAGTTCTTCAGGCATAAATATTCATCTCCACGCATCATCCAAGCTGATACCTGTGACATCTCACAGAAACTGTTTCAAATTCAAAATGCATGCTTGTTCTGCAGTGCAAGTTCCCACCTGTGTGAGGAGTTGACCAGTTTTTTTAATGAGCTGGGGTTGCGGATGAGTTTGTCGAGGAGGCAGACAATCTCATCAAACTTGGGGCGTCTGCTGCGTTCTCGCTCCCAACAGTCCATCATTAGATGGTATAGAGCCTCAGGGCAGTCCATAGGACCCGGTAACCTGTAGCTCTCCTCCACCGCCTTTATTACCTGCACCCAGAAAAAAACGAGAGAGAGAGAGAGAGAGACTAGAATCATCAAGAACCACAAGCAAGCCCTTAAAGTTGTCGTTCATGTTGGAGTATCACCGGTCCCGGTTTCATAAAAGGTCTAATCTTGTTTAGTTAACTAAACTCATTTAATCGACTAATCTTTTAAATGGACTGCATTTATATAGTGCTTTTCCATCTGCATCAGACGCTCAAAGCGCTTTACAATTTATGCCTCACATTCACCCCGATGTCAGGGTGCTGCCATACAAGGTGCTCACTACACACTGGGAGCAATAGGAGATTAAAGACCTTGCCCAAGGGCCCTTAGTGATTTTCCAGTCAGGCGTGGATTTGAACCCAGGATCTTCTGGTCTCAAGCCCAACACCTCCCCTATTTTGTTTTGACGTTAGTCGTTGCCCAAAGTGTGTAGTTGGCTAAAGTTTTGCGTTACCCAAGTGAAGTTTTTAGCCCGGTACAGAGGAGGCTAATCTTATTTTAGTCGATAAAACTTCAGTGTCTTACCTCAGAAATGGCCGCTCTCATGTACCAGCACTTAATGGAACACTCAAGATCACACCTACGTCACTTGTATTCTTTCAAAAGGAGAGTTTCCTCTGCTTTTGGCCATGGTTGTAGCAGGCGGCTGTCATGATATGTTTGTGACAGTTCTCACATTAGCCACTGGGTGTCACTGTTATGCTGAGCAGTGTTGTGTGCACAAAAAGGCTTGATGGAAGTGTAGAAGAAGAATTGTTCAGAGCTAAGCATGTTGTTCAGCAGTTCGTATGTGTCTGTAAATATTACTAAAGCCAGTTAATGAAACAAAGGCTGGATAGTTCATGACAATGACCAACCCGGAAGTAAACAAAACTCTCACGCATTGGAAACGTTTCTTGCCAGCGCCGCTCACGAGGCCACTATGTCCGTGAAAATCGTTGACTAACATAAGATGGCTAATCTACAAGTTTAGCAGTCGATGTGAAACAACGATAAGACGGATAATGTTGGACGACTAACTGTAGTCGACTAAGTTTAATAGATTAAAAGATTAGGCTGCTTTATGAAACCGGACTCAGGAGGATTTCCATAGGCGGCGTGGTGCACTAAAGTTACACTACAGGTATGCTACTGTTGTTTTTCTACACATTGCATGGTACAAGCCTGGTGCTTTAAGAAAGACGCACTATATAGCAATGCTTTACAACATCGCAAGGTGCACTATAACAGATTTTTGTTGCAATTTGGTACTTTATACATCAATAAATTGAACAGAAGTTAATCAAGTTGCAATAGCTAGTGTCTGACTGAAATGTGACATTTTTGTCCACTCTATTTTATCTCAGCTGGTTTGTATTTGCTACTAAACGGCAGAATAGGCTTCTCTGTGGATGACACTCGAAGCTGATTTGCTACTAATCCTGCAGAGTTTCTGCTGTTTATCTGACCCCACTCTGAAAACTCCAATGAGACTGCAAGCAAAGAATCCCACTGTGAAGATCAACTAATCCCAAAAACATGATTTAATTTGCACGGCCTACAGCCCAGTTATCACTTCTGTCTGCAACAAGATGCAGCAGTGAATCACAGAAACATTTTTTTTCCTGAGTTGGCTGAATAATAAATAAAGCCCGGCTCTTACCGCAGTGGAAAACAGGCTGCAGTTTTCAGCCTCGCTCTGCCAGTGCAAGACACTGGAAAGAATTGAGTTGTTAAGTTCATGACAGTCAGTGCTTGTGTCAAACTTGCAGAAAATATAAATATGAGCGCACCCGATGCAGGTGCACGCCCAAACGTACACGCAGAGTGAAGCATGAGCTAACAGCTGCACGTCAGACTGACATGGAGAAAAGATCAGAGCGTGAATGACAGACAGGGGTGGGAAATGTGGAGGACGGGCAAGGCGAAAGAAAGGGCAAGAAGAGGCTGCATTTTGGAGAGGGAGAAAGGAGGAGTGAGAAGAGAGACAAAGTGAGAGAAAAGCAGAAACAGAAGGAGAGAAAGAGAGAGCGCGAGAGAGAGCACGAGTACTTTCTTGTGCAGATCACAGAAACATAACATGATAACATGCATAACACTTTCAATTAAACATCAAACGTCTTCTCCTCTGCTCTCATCCTCCTCTCCAGACTTCTCACAGACAGACTAATAACCAAACGGAGAGGGAGGAGGAGGAGAAGAGCTCAGGATGAAGAGGTCACTGCCGGGCTGCACGTTCATACAGTTGGATCCATTAATCTTTGGACACTGTTATTTTTCCCCCATTTACCACAGAATACTTAACAAGTAATGAACATTCAAAGTTCAGAATTTCAGCTTTAATTTGAGATTTACATCTAAATCAGGTGCAGGATGCAGGAATCAGCTGTTTCTTGTATGTGGAAGCTCTTTTAAGAGATCAGAATTAGAGAGAGTAAGATCTGCTAAACCTGAAAATCTTTGTTGAGATTCTTGAAATGCCAGATGGCGGCTTTCATCACTGCCAACGCTCTGCCAGGCTTCCACTCCACCCGTTTTTAGCTCCTGCTGGTTCGTGCAGCATTTTGCCTTCAGACTTGCCTTCAGGAATCGAAAGGTTCACTCTACCTTTTTGCATTCGAAACTTCTCAGGTTGATTTTTTTTTCTCCTCAGTTTGCACAGCAAACAGCTTGTGAACCATTCAGCTAATTGTGAGGTAATATTTTCATCTTCAACGCTGCAGAAGGTGCCCTGCTGTTTTTTCGTCAGCTGCATCATCAATAAACAGAGAATCGCCTCATTTGACAGCCATACACACACTTCAACGTTAATTTGGGGGAATTTTTACTTGTCCTATAGGGGGAATAAAGATTTTTTTCTAAAATGATGAGACAAAGCCAAACTGAATGAAGACCAATGCCAAAATGCTCACAATTAAATTAAACTTTATTCACTGAAATTTTAAATAAAAATTCTCAGTAAATTTGGAAAAAGCAGGACCAAGAGACACTGAAGTCCTTTGGACTGAAAGAGTAATTTTGACCAAATATGGGGAAAGTGGCATTAAGAAAGTCATTTGTATATATATTCTCCCAAAACTGTTAACCTATCTGAGGGGAGCATGGGCATTCAATTGGAAAGTCCAACTTATCAAGGCCAGATAGTCACCCAAGGAATGTCTGCACAGCATCTCAAAAAATTCACTGAATAGTTTTTGAGAAAATTAAAAAATTTACAGTTTTTCAATTGCAACTCAAAATGCAAAATGAAAGTAGAAAAAGGAAAGTTACTGAGCAGTTTTCCTGCAATTGAAAAGGATGCAAAATGTCATTTTGGCACTTTTGGGGGTCCCTTGGAATTATTCAGGGACAATGAGTGTATTTTGTTTGTCTGCAGGCAGCCCCCATAAGTTTCTTTATGCAAAATTAGAGAAAAAGTTATTGAACAGAGTTTCTGCAATAAATTGAACAGTGCGAAAAATGGGCTTTTTTGTTTGTTTTTTTTCCCTGTTTTTTTGCCGTTCTTGGGAGGCCCACAGGCATTCAAATAGCTCCAAATTAGAGGTGTTCGACCTTGCGTGGTGTGATGCTATCTTAGATTATAAGCATGCACTACTGGCTACAAAGTGGGCCTATTATTGTGATTTGATCAGTAAAAACAAGCATAATTCCAAGTTTTTGTTTGACACAGTAGCATTACTCATTCATGGACAGCCACCTGTTAGTCGCTGTCCCTTTTCAGCACAGGACTTCTTGGATTATTTTGAGAAGAAAATAGAAGGCATTAGGTTAAGCATATCCCAGCATGCCTTGGCCCAGCCACTGCACCCTGCTATGGAGGTGGGTGTTACCACTGTGGTGTAACCTAGATTTACAGAATTTGATAGTATCTCACTAGGTGCGATGATGAAACTTGTAACCTCTACAAAAACCACAACCTGCAGTGATTAAACCATTACTTAAGAAATCTAATCTTGACCTTAGTGTATTGAAAAAAATATAGGCCAATATCAGATCTATCATTTTGCTCTAAAATTCTGGAAAAAGTGGTTTCACGGTAACTCATGGATCATCTTACTGAGAATAATCTTTTTGAGGCATTGCAGTCTGCCTTTTCAAACATATCACTCCACAGAGACAGCGCTCATTGAAGTAATGAATGACCTTCTGGGAGCAATGGACTCGGACACCACGACGGCTTTGGTGCTGTTAGATCTTAGTGCGCCGTTTGATAGAGTGGATCATAATATTTTAATTGATAGGCTGGAGAATCAGGTTGGGATTACTGGAAGTGCCCTTGTGTGGTTGACGTCATACTTGTCCAGTTGTTCTTACTGTGTTTTGTACAATAACACTACCTCTAACCATAAGCCCCTTTTCACACCGGACCTGCTTCGAGTTGCGTCCTGTGGCGTCATGACAATGCAAGAATGTCTGCGTCAGGTGCGAGTCAGAGAGAAGGTGAAACGCAGCCTGTAGGTTCTCTGCATAGAGAAATCAGAGTGCACAGTTTGGCTGCAGCCAAACTGTGCACTCTGATTTCTCTTCTAGTTTATATTTGTTCTGGTGCTGAGCTGCAGGTTTGTGCTCTGAGTTCTGTTATAGTTTATCTTTCTTCCTTTGACCGTGTGCACGTGCGTGCAAACGAACAGTCTGTGAGTAAATGTGGAGATGTCTGGAGTTATATTTGATGTGTACATGTCCTGTCTCTGGCAATCAGTCTGTGAGTAGGACTTTTATGGACTTTATTTAAACACATTTGTGAGAGAAGAGTGAGAAGCTGAAATCAGCAGCATTTTTTTTTCTGTGCTCTTTCTGAACGTGTAGTTTCACTGCATTGTGTACACGGTATAAAAACAATCCTGCCTGATTTTACACTGTGGGAACAATGGAACACAGCAGGAATCATAAATTGACGTTGTGTAACGTTGTATTGTGAGGGTGTGGCTTCCAGTCACATCAAGTAACGTCGTTTTGCCCTGACTTGCGCTGAAACCACTTCCTTTCTGCATCGCGTACAGGACGCAAAAAAATTAAACGTTTAATTTTTGGCATCTGATTTGCTTCGTCCTTTGCGCCCCTCGCGCTGTTGCGGCGTCGAGCTGCATCGTCTCAACACTGAGTTGCTTCCACGTGGCGGTGTCATGACGACGCCCGACGCAACTCGAACCAGCCCCGGTGTGAAAGGGGCTTTAGTGACATGAAGTTTGGGGTTCCACAGGGATCTGTCTTAGGCCCCCTGTTTTTCTCCCTTTATGTAGCACCCCTTGGCCATATACTGCAGCCTTTTGGGATTGCCTTTCATTGCTATGCTGACAATACTCAGTTGTACATGCCGATAACGGCTGGTAATCTCATTCACATAAAATCCTTAGAAGACTGCCTTGCATCATTGAGAAGCCAGATGTCTGGTAACGTCCTACTTTTAAAGTCTGATAAGGCTGAAATTATCCTACATTATCCTTCGACCTCCACATTAGAGACATTACGAGGACTGCTCTCTTTCATCTGTGAAATACGATAGCGAAGATTTGTCCCATCCTCTCTGCGGCTGATGCTGAGACCCCCGATTCATGCATTTATTTCTTCTAGATTGGACTATTGTAATGCTCTATTTTCTGGTTTACCACAGTCCAGCATTAGGGGTCTTCCATTGGTTTAAAATGCTGCTATCAGACTTTTGGCACGAAGCAGAAAGTTTAATCACATTATGCTCATTTTGGCATCCCTTCATTGGCTTCCTGTCTCTGTGAGATCAGATTTTAAGGTTCTGCTACTGGCCTATAAAATTGTTCACGGGCTGGCACCTCCCTTCCTGGCTGACCTGGTTAAGCCCTACGTACCGGCTCAGGCCCTGTGTTCGCAGGGTGCAAGACTTCTCTGTGTTCCTAAGGTGAATAAAAAGTCTGCGGGTCAGAGCTTTCTCTTATGCCCCTGCTCTGTGGAACGATCTCCCTGCGCACTTAAGGCAGTCGGATTCTGTGGAGACTTTTAAATCAAGACTTAAGACCCATTTGTTTTCCTTGTTTTTCCGTTAGTATATTATGTTATTTTTTATTCTTTTTACTCTTTTATGTTTTGCTTTTATTATGTTTTTAATCTTTTAATTCATTTTGTTCTGTTTTCCGAGTTGTGTTCTGTGAAGCGCCTTGAGGCGACTGTCATGAGTTGGCACTATATAAATTAATCAATTTGATTTGACTTTGATTTGATTCAATCAGAAAGCCCGACTTACCATGACCACACAGTCCCCCAAGGACTGTTTCTACCAAATTTCCAAAAGATTCATCGAACGTTTAATGTACGAGCATGCTATGGACCTTCACCCAAAGCACTAAAAATTACTGATCAATAACTACAATGTTGCATGCTGTTTCATGTTCACAAAAATTGTGCAGTGTGGCTTCCAGCTTGAATGATCAAAGTGTGTGCGCTATACATTACTTGACCAGTAGGTGTCAGAAGTCTCTAGTTTCTTTTATTTTTTCATTAAAACCTGTTGGTTTCCTGAGTAATCCTGCTGACGGACATGAGTGAAAACTTCATAACAGAAATAGAAAAAATAATTCTATACTTGACATAAAATATACGTCACACGTTGTCTGTTCAATCAAACTTACATCTTGATTGGACATCTCCCAGTAGGGTCTCTCTCCATATGACATCACTTCCCACATAACAATCCCATAACTCCACACATCACTGGCCGAAGTGAACTTTCTGAAGGCGATCGCCTCTGGAGCCGTCCAGCGAATAGGAATCTTCCCTCCCTGTGACAGAAACAGAAACGATGCGGGTTCAGACATCACCATGACACCCTGTGACATCACAAAAAGATCAGAACACACTGTTGTAGCCCTTTGAAATAATCAATTTAGGGTTATGCTGTGAACTTGCTCCTGTGTGAATGTTGAATCTGAGCCAATTATGAACCAGTTCTCACCTGTGGTAATGAATTCTAGACAGTGAATAAATGGACAAGAGTTTGGATACAAGACGTAGAGACGCTGCCTTGGTCAGTGGAAGAGAAAGGAGCAGACCCTTAAAAAACATGTTTTTGATTATGGGAGGAAACTGAGGAAAGCCACACAAACATGGGGAGAACATGGAAACTCCAGATAGAAAGGGCGGGAAGCGATCCCACAACCTTCTTGCCGTGAGGCATTAGTCGTAACCACTAAGCCACCGTGCCGCCAAGAGCCACATGTTATCTGAGGCCATTCACTGTGTGATGAAGGTGTCTGCAACACACCTTACATTGACCTTCTGAGCACATCCAACAGGAATGTGATCGATCCAGAACATGCTGGAAGGAGTATATATCTTATCTGGCCTGGGAACACCTTGGAATCCCCAAAGAGGAGCTGGGGGATGTGGCTCGGAGGGACATCTGAGCGATCTTACTTAACCCGCTACCACTGCAGTCGCCATGGAGAACAAAGTCCAAAACCTCGACGAACACAAATTTGTTACCAAGTTGTACTTTCTTCTACAATTTGTCAGAGATTAAACTACTACTTCTCGTTTTTGTCATCTTCATTATCACATTTAGTTTGCCAAGACTGAAAAGTTCACAGGACAACTGCTGAGTTCCAGAGGAAACTGTTACTTCAGCTGATGAGTAGGGAAATGAGTGTGATGAAGAACACAGCAGCAGGTTATCTTTGCTTCTGATTAGTTGAAGGGTGTGAATTATATGACTCACAGCTCTGTCAGGGAGAGCGATGAGCGAGGCAGTGAGAGGTAACTGACAAGATATTTGGTGCCGAGGCAGTGAGACTGTGCTAATTGAGTGCTGTAGTGCCTGAACCGGGTACTAATTGGCCCTTCTTCTGCAGGAGACAACCCATCTCCGATTGACAGGACGCCACTCAGACACCAACGCACAGCTCAACTTAAAACCTGACGCTGCTGATTGTGCGGACGTGTTTGTGTCACACCAGTGGTGCTAACTCCCTGCAGCCAGGACCACCTTAAAGGCTCATTTATGGTCAACATTAAATATGGGCGGAGCATTCTGTTCATGCTCTATGTTCATTTCGTACATATTTCTGTCTGTTTTCAGAAAGCCGACGTTTATAGTACCACCGGAAATAATAAGACAGTATAGGCAAGGTTCAAGTGAGACACATTCATAGGCAAAAGAACACAATGTCGGAATACTTTGATGAGAGATTTTTTTTTTTTTTAATGTATACCTTAATTTTTGAAGTACAACTCACACCTGTCCAAAAAAAAAAAAAAAAAAAAAAATCCATTTTGAAGATAAAAAAAAAAAGGAATACAAGTCACACACCATTTCTGTACGAGGAAATCTCTTTTTTAGCACATGTCCATACCACAGCCTGTGCTGTTACTTAATATAAGCATTTGTAAATTAAAAAAATAGAGCAAGATAGACAAATAGACATGCATTTTTGCAACAAATAACTGGTTACTTTGGGAGACTCAGATGAGGTGCATTACTTGCATTGTCACCATGGCCACATGGCTTGCTTCCCAGACAAGGATTCAGTGTGCAAGTCCCTTAGTGTTGAAGACCTCTACCAATCAGAAAAGGCAAAGGGCATGCCCATATGTCCCTTAGGAACAGCAGATAAATGGTTACTTTTGAGAGGTGGGAACGGACCAGATGTCTGTCTGGACGGCTGCCAACCACTATCCAGGGTAGTTCCTTAGTTTGGTGAATGCGGCAACATGCAGTAGGAGCACATGTTTGCAGTCCTGGTACAGCCCAAAACAAGACTCAACAGATGTCATCTACAACATACTAAACTCAGTTTTAGTGGGAAAAATTCCCACCAGCCACTTGACCAGATCCTCCTCTGGGACACCAATGTGTTCCACTGCCAAATAGAGTATACTGTTTAATTCCTGTTGCATGTTGTGGATCTACTCTGAAGTCTCCTCCAGTTGGCTGTGCCTGTCAAAGCTCCCAATAGTCTTCATCAGACACCAAACAGCTCATCTTAAAGTGGAGCAGTGGTTCTACTTCATGGTTCTTCCATTTCCTCACCTTGTCCATAAGGTTGAGTCCAGCAAATGGTAAATGGACTGCATTTATATAGCGCTTTTCCATCTGCATCAGATGCAGAAAGCGCTTTACAATTACACTCAACAAAAATATAAACTCAACACTTTTGGTTTTGCTCCCATTTTGTATGAGATGAACTCAAAGATCTAAAACTTTTTCCACATACACAATATCACCATTTCCCTCAAATATTGTTCACAAACCAGTCGAAATCTGTGATAATGAGCACTTCTCCTTTGCTGAGATAATCCATCCCACCTCACAGGTGTGCCATATCAAGATGCTGATTAGACACCATGATTAGTGCACAGGTGTGCCTTAGACTGCCCACAATAAAAGGCCACTCTGAAAGGTGCAGTTTTATCACACAGCACAATGCCACAGATGTCGCAAGATTTGAGGGAGCGTGCAATTGGCATGCTGACAGCAGGAATGTCAACCAGAGCTGTTGCTCGTGTATTGAATGTTCATTTCTCTACCATAAGCCGTCTCCAAAGGCGTTTCAGAGAATTTGGCAGTACATCCAACCAGCCTCACAACCGCAGACCACGTGTAACCACACCAGCCCAGGACCTCCACATCCAGCATGTTCACCTCCAAGATCGTCTGAGACCAGCCACTCGGACAGCTGCTGAAACAATCGGTTTGCATAACCAAAGAATTTCTGCACAAACTGTCAGAAACCGTCTCAGGGAAGCTCATCTGCATGCTCGTCGTCCTCATCGGGGTCTCGACCTGACTCCAGTTCGTTGTCGTAACCGACTTGAGTGGGCAAATGCTCACAATCGCTGGCGTTTGGCACGTTGGAAAGGTGTTCTCTTCACGGAAGAATCCCGGTTCACACTGTCCAGGGCAGATGGCAGACAGCGTGTGTGGCGTTGTGTGGGTGAGCGGTTTTCTGATGTCAGTGTTGTGGATCGAGTGGTCCATGGTGGCGGTGGGGTTATGGTATGGGCAGGCGTCTGTTATGGACGAAGAACACAGGTGCATTTTATTGATGGCATTTTGAATGCACAGCGATACCGTGACGAGATCCTGAGGCCCATTGTTGTGCCATCCAAGAACATCACCTCATGTTGCAGCAGGATAAGGCACGGCCCCATGTTGCAAGGATCTGTACACAATTCTTGGAAGCTGAAAATGTCCCAGTTCTTGATGGCCGGCATACTCACCGGACATGTCACCCACTGAGCATGTTTGGGATGCTCTGGACCGGCGTATACGACAGCGTGTACCAGTTCCTGCCAATATCCAGCAACTTCGCACAGCCATTGAAGAGGAGTGGACCAACATTCCACAGGCCACAATTGACAACCTGATCAACTCTATGCGAAGGAGATGTGTTGCACTGCATGAGGCAAATGGTGGTCACACCAGATACTGACTGGTATCCCCCCCCAATAAAACAAAACTGCACCTTTCAGAGTGGCCTTTTATTGTGGGCAGTCTAAGGCACACCTGTGCACTAATCATGGTGTCTAATCAGCATCTTGATATGGCACACCTGTGAGGTGGGATGGATTATCTCAGCAAAGGAGAAGTGCTCACTATCACAGATTTAGACTGGTTTGTGAACAATATTTGAGGGAAATGGTGATATTGTGTATGTGGAAAAAGTTTTAGATCTTTGAGTTCATCTCATACAAAATGGGAGCAAAACCAAAAGTGTTGCGTTTATATTTTTGTTGAGTGTATGTCTCACATTCACCCTGATGTCAGGGTGCTGCCATACAAGGCACTCACTACACACCGGGAGCAATAGGGGATTAAAGGCCTTGCCCAAGGGCCCTTAGTGATTTTCCAGTCAGGCGGGGATTTGAACCCATGATCTTCTGGACTCAAGCCCAACACCTTAACCACTAGACCATCACCTCCCACCAGCAATCCTGTAAGGAAGTCCCATTTCATCTGCTTCTATACGTATGAACCATAGGTGAAGGAAATCAAATCCACTGCTAAAAATTAAGAGCTTTTTCTTTCATAGTGGCTCTTCTCTGTTAAAGCTGCTTCAGATATTATAATTCTGTATTCTTCTTTATAATTTTATTCCTTTTTTGCTCTTCTTTCTGTACCACTTCAGACTCTGCAGTATTCTAAGATCACATGAAATTCTATTACTGAAGGACTCCATTTCAAGTCACGGACATTTCTGCATAAGCGCTTCCTCCTCGTAATCACTTCTGAGTTTGCTGCATTTTCTGTGAACCAAAGTTCTAACATTTGGGAAAATGCTGCTGTTAACGTCTGAGCAGCGACCCTCTGAAGATCCATGTATTTATTATAGACTCGCTAGACATGAAAAATGGTTCAATAGCTATATTTTAGAATGAACCAAAACATTCCTAGTCCTTTGGAGTGAGGTTCTGATTTTCTGAGAAGTTTGTAGTTCCTGAAAAAATTCCTGAAGTGTGGAAGAACCTTTAGAACGTTCCACACAACACAAAATGTGAGAGAAAGCCAGTAAACTCAGAATTAAACTCAAGCTCCGCGCTCGTAAAGCGCAAACCTCTGCCAACACCAGTTTCCAATTCCACAAATCTCTACCTTGTAAAATATTTTCAAGGTCAAAGTCCTGTTAGAAGTGGCTTTTCATAAGCTAAATTAGATGTGATCACATGTCAGCACTATGTATTTAGTTCATGCACTTGAATCAAACTTTTTTTTGTGGTGGTGTCAGGTTTTTTTTTTTCAAACTTTTTTGGTTTCTGAATTCTTTTTCAACTGGAAGATAGACGAATAGGCATAAAATTGGAACCTCCATCCAATTTTGATGGTGTAGATCCACAACAAAAAAATGAGAGTGATTGAAGAAGTTTTGACTAAGACATAATGCAAAATGTACATTAAATGGGTTTTTCAATATTAAATTCAAATGTCCACAAAATCCACAATCCAGATCAGATCCAGATTAAACTTTGTCAGGCGACAGTGAGTCCCAGTTTGTACCTCACTTTCAAATATGAGAGTGATTGGGGCATGTTTAAGATATAATCTAAAATATACATTAAATGTGGTTTTCAATGTAAAATTTAAATGGCCACAAAATCTGTAATCCAGATCAGATCCAGATCAAACTTTGTCAGCCAGTAAAGGACACCATCCTACATAAAGCTCTCAAATGTGAAAGAAATTCAATTTTGACAGTTGTGATTTTTTGAAAATTTGTTCAATATTAAATATAGGGATTTTTTTCCAATTTTCCAAGATTTTACCTGACTTTGACCTTCACCCTCTGACCTTGAAAACTGAATCAGTTCTTGCCTATCAGGATATGAATCCTCTGTGAAAAAAATAAAATTCATAATGATATATATGAAAAATTGTGGGTTACAGGCTGTTCACAAACAAACAAACAAACAAACAGGGGCGAAAACATTACCTCGTCCAACTTCCTTGGTGGAGGTAAGGAGAATGTCCACTGAAGTAAATCTAGACTTTTTCTCTTGCTATTATTCTTTCAAGACAATAGTCCAGTCTTACCCGTGTTGTGTATGCAGCCTCTGGGTCATCTTCCAGAACTCTGGAGAGTCCAAAATCTGACACTTTGCACACCAGATTGCTGTTGACCAGGATGTTCCGAGCTGCAAGGTCCCGGTGGATATAGCCCATGTCAGAAAGGTACCTGCATTTATGAAAGCACAGAACAGGATTAAACCACATCCAGGTCTCACTGAGAAGCCAACCATTCTCAATCGGCGTCGTGTTTTGGTACCTCATGCCAGATGCAATGCCACGCAGCATTCCAACCAGCTGGATTACAGTAAACTGAGCATCATTTTTCTGAAAAAAGGAGAAAACTATGACAGTAAAGATGTCATTATTCACCATTTTTCCCCAAACTGGTTCAGTTTCAGCATTTTTGTTTGCAAAATTATTTACTATTAACAGATGCAAATGCCGAAACAAATTATCAATTTAGGATGAGATGATAAATCACTTTTTAAATAAAAAAACAGGTAGATCAGTTATCTGACTGAACATCTCCAAACAAGATCAAGATCAGATTTTGTCAATGCTGACATGTAAATTCTCCAAGATATACAATCACATCGCTGTCTCAGTATGGGTGACCTTTGATGTAATAAGTTATTTTTCAAAAGAGGGTGTGTGGCTATCATAATGTTACATAATCCATGCAGTCGTTTTGACATAATCTTCTGACAGACAAATAAATAAATCAATGCAGATCATTTTATTACGTCCTTGGCGGATGTACGTAAAAATAAATAAATTAAAAACTCCCAACAGAACTTGGTTTTGGTAAGGAATCAAACCAACACCTTGATGCTGTGAGAGCGAACCACAGTTCTTTTGTCTGCACTATGGTGCTGCTGTAAGTTGCAAGAAACTTTGGTTATTTATACCCCAATGTGCAGTAAATGACAGGTGTAAACAGTATGTCTACACCTCATGGTAATGACTACACTCTGGCAAACATCTACACTTAATTATAATTAAAAAGCTCTGTAATGATAATCAAACAAGCCTGAATGCCTGGAGTGCTGCGTATCATCGATGGAAAACTGGGTCAGCCTCAATCATGGGGGGGCATCTATGACCTCTTCTTAAAAAAAAAAAATAATAATAATAATAAGTTATGGCATTCAGTTACTCGTCTTTTTAAATCTACCTTCCAGCAAAAAATCCATACAGACATCAATAATCAGCAAAGAAATTAACCTATGATATAGCAGCAAGGTCGTCAGCGAAACAAACCCAAACATCTGCTGGCTTTCCTGCTATCTTATGTGCTCTAAGTCATGTTAGCTCAAAAACGAGCTCAATGAAATCCTTTTAAGGCAAAAATCACCTAGTAATATATAAAATTACATGTGTTCTATTGGGTAATGTCTCAGCCACAACCTCTGGTGCTGAAACCTGAAGCCAATGCGGAAGCATCTAAACCTGCAGTTCCTTGAATGGCCACTTAACGGCGTCTCCAAAAGAGCGTCACTTCCCATGGTATAAAGTCCAACTTTAAAGCAGATAAAAGCATGTCGACAGCGCGATACAAAAATGGTTTTGACCTATACAGCCAGTCCCACCCCTGCCCCCTTCATGAAAAACATTGAGGGTTTATTTATATGCATCTCAAGATTTAAAGCTGTTTTAAATCATAAAATTATAAATACTTAAGAGCATGGACACTGTGAGTGACAACTAGTGTGCTGGGTTCTGCTAGTAGTAGCCACTAGCACTACCAGTGACTGCTACCTGCTGTGGACTTGAATGTGTAGTTTATTTTTACTACAAATATGGTCTAATATGTCTTGCTGTGCAGCTAATGGTATTAATGGACCGCTTAAGAAGTTGGTGCTCCAGTATTTACAAATAGTAAAATTTTAGCATTAATTTGTGTGTTAGTGCAGCAGCTCGCTCTGTGATGTGTTTCTGTTGTGACTCCTCCCACTCCTCCCTTGGGGACACAAACCCACGATGTCTGGCATGGGAAGCGGATGCTCTGACCAGTTGATTAAAACCCGAACATGCAAACTCCACACAGAAAGGGCAGGAAGTGATCCCACAACCTTCTTGCTATTGCAGAAGATTTGTCCAGCATATATTGTTTCCATCTCACCCTGTCCTCTGTATCTTCCTCTGTC
This sequence comes from Thalassophryne amazonica, assembly GCF_902500255.1. Lineage (NCBI taxonomy): Eukaryota > Metazoa > Chordata > Actinopteri > Batrachoidiformes > Batrachoididae > Thalassophryne > Thalassophryne amazonica. Next base: position 44,698,531 of record NC_047119.1, read on the forward strand.
ACACCAACCACCTGCATGTCCTCCCTCAGCACATCCATAAACCTCCTCTTTGGCCTCCCTCTTCTCCTCCTGCCTGGTGGCTCCATCCTCAGCATCCTTCTCCCTATATACCCTGGGTCCCTCCTCTGCACATGTCCAAACCATCTCAATCTCACCTCTCTGACTTTGTCTCCAAACCGTCCCACCTGAGCTGTCCCTCTGATATGGTCATTCCTAATCTTGTCCATTCTTGTCACTCCCAAAGAGAATCTCAACATCTTCAGCTCTGCCACCTCCAGCTCTGCCTCCTGTCTTTTTGTTAGTGCCACCGTCTCTAAACCATACAACATAGCTGGTCTCACTACTGTCTTGTAAACTTTCCCCTTCACTCTTGCTGATTTTCTTCGGTCACAAATCACTCCTGCCACCTTTCTCCACCCACTCCACCCTGCCTGCACTCTCTTCTTCACCTCTTTACCACACTCTCCATTATTTTGAACAGTTGACCCCAAATATTTAAAGTCATCTTCTTTCACCACTTCTACTCCTTGTAACTGCACTATTCCACTGGGCTCCATCCCATTCACACACATATACTCAGTCTTGCTTCTACTGACTTTCATTCCCCTTCTCTCCAAAGCATATCTCCACCTCTCCAGACTAGACTCAACTTGCTCTCTACTCTCACTACAGATCACAATGTCATCTGCAAACATCATAGTCCATGGGGACTCCTGTCTAATCTCATCCGTCAACCTGTCCATCACCACTGCAAACAAGAAAGGACTCAGAGCTGATCCTTGGTGTAATCCCACCTCCACCTTGAATGAGTCTGTCATTCCAACTGCGCATCTCACCTCTGTCACACTATTCTTGTACATGTCCTGCACTACCCTAACGTACTTCTCTGCTACTCCAGACTTCCTCATACAATACCACGGCTCTTCTCTTGGCACCCTATCATAGGCTTTTTCTAAGTCCACAAACACACAATGTAACTTTTTCTGGCCTTCTCTGTACTTCAACAGTATTCTCAGAGCAAATATTGCATCTGTAGTGCTCTTTCTCAGCATGAAACCATATTGCTGCTCACAGATCTTCACCTGTTTTCTAAGCCTAGCTTCTACTGCTCTTTCCCATAACTTCATGCTGTAGCTGATTAACTTTATGCCTCTGTAGTTACTGCAGCTCTGCACATCACCTTTGTTCTTGAAAATAGGAACCAGCAGACTTCGTCTCCACTCCTCAGGCATCCTCTCACTTTCCAAGATATATATATATATATATATATATATATATATATATATATACACACACACACACACACACACACGTACACACACACACACACACACACACACACACACACACACACACACACACACACACACACACACACACACACACACACACACACACACACACACACACACACACACACACACACAGTCTGGGGTCATGTGACACAACCTGTTTTAAACACATTATTAAACTTTGCAGTTGTGACATTCATTTGTTTACATATGATGATTAGCTCCACCCACACTGACAACACATTGGCTGCAGCACAGACTATTAAAAAGAAAACCTGCACAAAGGTTCCAGCTTCACGTATTTTTGTTGTTTTTGTGTGGTCCAGCAAAAACAAGAAAACAGCACAAAATATCAGCTCAAAGAGAAATATGTGCAAATAATGGAGCCTTTATTTCTAAATGTAGACCTTCACACCTTCTCATCTTTTACCTCATTTGCACAGGCAGGCATTTTCTGGCTCCAACCTAGAAACACTCCCACGAACCCGTCCGCTGAACATCCCACTTACAAGAGCAGAAAGATGTTCAGTTATGAGCCTTTCTCCTAACGCATGGCTGAGACAGCTAATCCTGGTTCCAGTCCAGACCCTGGTTTTGTCACAGCCATGTCATTTAGACTCGTCTCAGGACACCAGCCATGCATGTAATTACTTCACAGCGTTTTTCTACAGCTCCTCTGATGCCCTTTGCCATTAGAAACGACTCCCCAAGGCTCCCGGCACTGCTGCATCAGCACCTTTACGGACCACAGTCCATGCGCTCATATCTTCTGAAATTTGTCTTCCGCAGTCTACATGAACACATCCTGTCATATGACCATGTTTTACGTTCATTGTTGTGAAATGTCTTTACCACCGTATTGTCAAATATCTAAAAACTGGATTCTGAAATCACCCATAGCCTCAAAATTTCTCGTGTTTGCAAACATATTCCATTTCCAATAAAAATGCAGCAAAATTTCACATTTTAGAAGCTGAAATGAATGAAATCTTGACTTCAACCATGATCCAAACAACTTTTCATTATCTTCTGTTGGTTACTTATTTCTCCTCGTTTCCTACCTTAAGAAAAGTGTCCAGGGATCCGTTCTCCATGTACTCTGTAATAATCATCACTGGCTTGCCTAAAATAAAAATCAAGAACAAAAATACCCATAAATGGTCTAAACAAAAAATGACAAATACTTTAGTGCACTGATTACACAAAGTGAAGGTGACAGTGCATCTACAGTCATACATTTTATATATAATTACATACATACATACACAGGTGAACCTCGTACACACACCCACACACAGGTGAACCCCGTTAACTCACATAAGTCGGGGTCCACTAAATCGAACCACAAGTTAATAGGGTTGACCAAAAAGATAAAGTAGTCTTTATGCAGTAGTCTAAATTGTCGGGGTGGACAAATCGGCCGCAAGTAAAGCCAAATGTGAATTACACATAGGCAAGTTAATGGAGTTTACTTGTACATACACACACACATATACACATACATACACATATATATATATACATATATATATATATATATATACATATATATATATATATATATATACATACACATATATATATATATATATACATACATATATATATATATACACATATACACACACACAAACACGTACATACACATATATACAGTAGTGTTCAGAATAATAGTAGTGCTATGTGACTAAAAAGATTAATCCAGGTTTTGAGTATATTTGTTATTGTTATATGGGAAACAAAGTACCAGTAGATTCAGTAGATTCTCACAAATCCAACAAGACCAAGTATTCATGATATGCACACTCTTAAGGCTATGAAATTGGGCTATTAGTAAAAAAAAGCAGAAAAAGGGGTGTTCACAATAATATTTGTGTGGCATTCAGTCAGTGAGTTCGTCAATTTTGTGGAACAAACAGGTGTGAATCAGGTGTCCCCTATTTAAGGATGAAGCCAGCACCTGTTGAACATGCTTTTCTCTTTGAAAGCCTGAGGAAAATGGGACATTCAAGACATTGTTCAGAAGAACAGCGTAGTTTGATTAAAAAGTTGATTGGAGAGGGGAAAATCTATACGCAGGTGCAAAAAATTATAGGCTGTTCATCTACAATGATCTCCAATGCTTTAAAATGGACAAAAAATCCAGAGACGCGTGGAAGAAAACGGAAAACAACCATCAAAATGGATAGAAGAATAACCAGAATGGCAAACCTGGATTAATCTTTTTAGTCACATAGCACTACTATTATTCTGAACACTACTGTGTATATATACTCAACAAAAATATAAACGCAACACTTTTGGTTTTGCTCCCATTTTGCATGAGATTAACTCAACGATCTAAAACTTTTTCCACATACACAATATCACCATTTCCCTCAAATACTGTGCACAAACCAGTCTAAATCTGTGATATTGAGCACTTCTCCTTTGCTGAGATAATCCATCCCACCTCACAGGTGTGCCATATCAAGATGCTGATTAGACACCATGATTAGTGCACAGGTGTGCCTTAGACTGCCCACAATAAAAGGCCACTCTGAAAGGTGCAGTTTTGTTTTATTGGGGGGGGATACCAGTCAGTATCTGGTGTGACCACCATTTGCCTCATGCAGTGCAACACATCTCCTTCGCATCATCCGTGAAGAGAACACCTCTCCAACGTGCCAAACGGCAGCAAATGTGAGCATTTGCCCACTCAAATCGGTTACAACGACGAACTGGAGTCAGGTCGAGACCCCGATGAGGACGACGAGCATGCACATGAGCTTCCCTGAGACAGTTTCTGACAGTTTGTGCAGAAATTCTTTGGTTATGCAAACCGATTGTTCCAGTAGCTGTCCGAGTGGATGGTCTCAGATGATCTTGGAGGTGAACATGCTGGATGTGGAGGTCCTGGGCTGGTGTAGTTACACGTGGTCTGCGGTTGTGAGGCTGGTTGGATGTACTGCCAAATTCTCTGAAACGCCTTTGGAGACGGCTTATGGTAGAGAAATGAACATTCAATACACGAGCAACAGTTCTGGTTGACATTCCTGCTGTCAGCATGCCAATTGCACACTCCCTCAAATCTTGCGACATCTGTGGCATTGTGCTGTGTGATAAAACTGCACCTTTCAGAGTGGCCTTTTATTGTGGGCAGTCTAAGGCACACCTGTGCACTAATCATGGTGTCTAATCAGCATCTTGATATGGCACACCTGTGAGGTGGGATGGATTATCTCAACAAAGGAGAAGTGCTCACTATCACAGATTCAGACTGGTTTGTGAACAATATTTGAGAGAAATGGTAATATTGTATATGTGGAAAAAGTTTTAGATCTTTGAGTTCATCTCACACAAAATGGGAGCAAAACCAAAAGTGTTGCGTTTATATTTTTGTTGAGTATATATACACACACACCCTAGTGTTCAGAATAATAGTAGTGCTATGTGACTAAAAAGATTAATCCAGGTTTTGAGTATATTTCTTATTGTTATATGGGAACAAGGTAGCAGTAGATTCTCACAAATCCAACAAGACCAAGCATTCATGATATGCACACTCTTAAGCCTATGAAATGTATATATATATATATATATATATATATATACACACACATCATTGAAAACACATAACCCTTCTCAAATTTTTAATTTGCAAAGGTCAAAGAATAATGTTGCCATATTAACATATGTGTTTTTACTGTACATAAGCAGGTATTTGTAGCAACAGCTTATTGAGAATTTATACACAGAAGTGATTTTTGTGGTATTCAGGAGAAAACATTTTGGAATCTGACAAAATGTCTTTAAAATGTTTAAATGATACATTGGGTCAACTCTTTTTTTCAGCACTTTATTGTTTCCCATAATACTCCTGCGCTACCCAGAATGCACCACTGCACCAGCAGAGTTCCGGCATTTCAAAGCCATATAAACAATGGCTAGTGAGGATGTGGATGGCGCTGATTCAGCGAGTTTACGGGCGATTATGATGATACCATACCATACCCTTTATTTATATAGCACATTTCACAAACAGTTTCCAAAGTGCTGTACACAAAAAAAAAAAACACACAGAGGACCACACACTCACGCGGTGCTAAAAGCCAAAGCATAAAAATGGGTCTTTAGACGAGACTTAAAACACTCTACAGTGGGGGCTGTTCAGATATTAAGGGGCAAATCATTCCACAGCTGAGGGCCCACCACAGAAAAAGCCCCGTCTCCCCTGGTTTTAAGTCTCGTCACAGGCACCACAAGCTGGAACTGGCCCTCAGACCGCAAAAGATGGGGAGGCTGATAAATTCGGATGAGGTCCGAAATGTACGTTGGGGCGAGTCCATTCAAAGCTTTAAAAACAAACAATAAAATCTTAAAATCAACTCTAAAACAAACTGGAAGCCAGTGCAGAGACGCCAGAACTGGAGCAATGTGCTCCGTGACGATGACGCTCCGTGATGATGACACGTTCTCCCAAGTTGAGAGGTTATCTACAGGAGGTGTAGCACCTGTGATGAGCTTCTGCTGAGCCCCGATGTCTTGTAGTCCATACTTCACAATGTTTGTTTACATTGTGCCCTAAACCAGAACTCTGCTGAAAGCGACCTCTCACGTGAATCACGGACCATGAGACAGCACGAGATTCACAACTGCGAATGGCAGAATGTTTTAATGCCAGAATTTCAAAAGCTTCAGACTGGGAGACAGAGGCAAGAAACTGCAGACAAACCACACACACGTTGATGGTTGATGGGAAGGTCCTACATGTTCAGGATAGGTCCAGAGAAATGTGCAGAATCACATACTCTAGGTTCTTGTACTTTAGTCTCTCCCTCTCTCTCTCATTACATAGGAAGGTTTGACTGCACCATTTGTCTTGGACTTCCATCATCCACTGTTGGTTTTGCACTTGTTTTCCCATCTCCCAATCATCTCCGTCATTGACATGTTCTGACAATCCCTCAGTGGCAAAGAAGACTGACTCTCGGTTAATTCCTGGACAGGATGGTGGAATTCTACATCCAGGGTCGATGTAGAGGATCGATCCTGTAGGTGGGTTTGTTGAACATATGTGTTGCACACCGAGAAACACACGGCCCTTGACAGATCCTTAGCCTGGTCCAATGGCTGGGAAATCCCACATGATCAGGGTCTGTGGTGTGTAGTGAGCGCCTCGCATGGTAGCATCCTGACATCGGTGTGTGACTGCGTCTGTGTGAATGGGTGAATGTGAGGCATAATTGTAAAGTGTTTTGAGTGTCTGATGCAGATGGAGAAGCACTATATAAATGCAGTCCATTTAAGGTTGCTCACCTTTACAAATAAAAAGAAATGTAAAAAACAAAAAAGAAAAAACTGAAATGTAGCCATTTTGGATGCCACCTTGGATTTTGAAAGCCACAAGGGGGAAGTTCGGGGACTTTTAATTTGTGATTCTATTCTTTTTTTTTTTTTAATATCCTGAAAATTTGTTGGCAAAATTTCAATTTCATTTGAGCATATGCTCTTGGAAACAACTTAAGACCAATTTTAATGTAGCAGAACTCCGGATTCTAAACTATAAATACCCAATCATTACCCACAATCCACCTGGCAACCTGATATTTGATATATAAAACTTAAATACAAAGAGATCAACCTCTAGACCTCCTACATATTAATGCAGCTGGAATTTATGAGAAGAAAATAGAAACTGCGTCTCCGTCACTGCTCGAAGTGATCGGACGACTTGAAGCCGAGTCTGATGGACGTTTTATAATTCCGAGCTTCAGTGTGAAAATGGATGAAAATAAAGTCTTGCATGTCGACCTGAGCCTGACAAGTTGATCCTGAGCTGCCTGAACCATCAACACAGTAAAACCACGTTGGGTAGTAATCTGCATTGACATTTTTCATAAATTCTACAGTGAGCGTTAAAGTCCAGAAGTAAAACACGGTGTGTTAAAGCAGACACGTCGATGACTCACTCTTTGTGATCACGCCCTCCAGATGGATGATGTTTGGATGGTTGAACTGGCCCATGATTGACGCCTCCCACAGAAAGTCTCGTCTCTGCTGCTCTGTGTAACCCGCCTTCAAGGTCTTAATGGCAACCTGGATTTCTCTTTTCCCAGGAATCCTCAGCGGGCCGCTGCACACCTCCCCAAATTCCCCTAAACAAACAGACATGGGCGCTTAGATGTGATTTCAGCATTCAAACAATGTTTTTTTGGAAAAAACCAACAAAGATCATGCTGGTGACTGAGTGGAACCCAGAATAAACTGTAAACAAAGTCCACAATGTCCACCAACTGGACTTATGTGTGACTGTCTTTCTCTGTGTAAATGAGAACAGGAGAGAGTAGCTATATATCACACATCTTCCAAAATTATATACATTCATGTGTGATTTATATTTCAGCGTTCAATATTGCAACAAGTACAAGCTAACCTTTGTTAATTTGCAAGTGTTCTGTTTGTAAGATTGTTTTATTTGCAACTCTGTTGTCCCATTAAAAAAAAAATATTTTTTTTCTGAAATGTTATTTCTCAGTCGATGCCTTTTCTGAAATACATCCATTTACCTATTTTACTGTGTTTGCACTGCAATTGTCATATGTAATAATATTGAGTCTTATAAATGGCATGTCCAGTTTTTTGAAATGCCAATAATTTTCTAAAAATTACAGCACACAAAATATTTTCCAAATTGTGTTTCATGAAATGTTGCATCTTGTGAAGTGTCTTTTAAAATATTTTCTACAATATTCTTTATTCCAAAATATTGTATTTTCTGTAGTTGAAGCATTTTTCTTGTCAATTTGTATTGTTAAATATTTCTCATTTGCACTACAGGGCCACTGTATGATAGTCAAAAAAACCAAAGTAATAACTGAAATCATTAAATAATCAAGTGATAATTATCATCAAAACTAATTAAAATCCCACCTCACCCAAAAAATAAATAAAACTGTGCAAATGAAGGACGTACATATTTTACTTCAAACATTCTTACTGTTAATCATGGAGACCAGTACAATGCTCTACCACAATATTTGTTTAAAGCGACAATGTGTGAATTTCATTCAGCTTGAGGACATTTCAACAGTGACGAGAAATGAAAAGTTTTTATGCCAAATGTTTCAGCATGTCAAAAACAAAACAAAACAAAAAAATAATAATGAAAACAGGCAGAAAAATCCCTCAGACAGACACAGAAAGGCAGAGTTGGCTCACCGGCTCCGATAATCCTCTCTATGGAGATGAACGACACGTCAATTTCTTGAGCAAATTCATGCACAGCCTGGTTGGGATCCTCGTAGGTCAGAGGGTCAATGTAGGTACGCACCCCTGGGAACTTTACTGCAGACACACACGCACACCATCTCCACCATTTTTATTATTCCCCACATCAACACAAGCAATTAGTGAGTCTAAGACAGAAAAGCACATTATAAGACCACAGCATGAGTGACCCAGGTCCAAAAAATAACATTTAAACTTATACGTGTTAGCAATGAAATTATAGGCCTTTTCAGCTAACTAATATAGATCATCAAGTGTCCACGTGGGTGTATCTTACAGAGCACAAAGTGGCTCAGAATGGCTCAAAACGTGACCTTGGCCTGTGACCTTGTCTTTTAACCGAATCTTCTCAAAATCCACTCACTTTGTCCCTGATTGAGCCTCAATTATTCCACCAAATGTGATCAAATCTGAGTAGTTTGTTCACACTCAGACACCCAGGATCGACAAACAACACCCCCACATTCACTAAGGCATTCGCCCGGGTGTAAATATGACAGCTTTTACAAATGTTGCCACTTCTGAAACCACTACCGAGAATACTGCCAATACTGCAGCCCAGCTGGTACAACAGAATACAACGATTCATAACTTCAATTTTCCAAAAATGAAGACATTTTCTGCATAACACTGTAACTAATTACACTGTCATTTTACTGTAATTTGTTTTATGGTCTAAATCAATATGACAAGATGTTCTGGCAGTGCAATGGGTGCTTCTTCTGCAGCTGATGACCGACCCAACAGATGGGGAGCAGCAGACAATGGCCAGAAAAAAAGTGGCAGAGTACATTAAGCTGTCAGGGCCAATAAATCATTGTGTGTGTGTGTGTGTGTGTGTGTGTGTGTGTGTGTGTGTGTGTGTGTGTGTGTGTGTGTGTGTGTGTGTGTGTGTGTGTGTGTGTGTGTGTGTGTGTGTGTATGTTTGCCATGACAGCAGGAAGTGAACTGTACACACGCCTACAAACTTACAAACGCGGCCACTGTTCAAACTCAATGACGGCATCAAAGCTTGGAGATGGTCAGGAAGTCCTGACTTACTGTGACCGTTGTGGAAGTGCATCTTCTCCTCTTCAGGGTCCTGCTTTGCTTTGCTGTAGCCACATCGCCTTCAAAAGAAGAAAAACAGAGAATCAAAAAGAACGGCACTCAAAGTGCACACACCTCTGTCGCACAATTTTATAGTTGGATTAACATCATAAATGCATGTTTGTGGGTGTGTTTCTTCCTGCACAACAACGCTGTTCAAATAATGCACACACAGACATGCCGACAATGACCTACTTTTTCTGGGTCAAATGCAAACATTTAAATAATCTGACCGCATGAACGTCCGTTCGTTAATGATAATGGTCTGCAATCATGGTGAGATGGAGGCCACACCATGCAAATATAGTGGCCCTGCATTCAACCCGTGGAACATTATAGTGAGTACTGTATTTTGCAGGGGGGGTTTTTTTTTGGGGGGGGGGGTGTTTTTTGGCTACATGATCTTGAAAAGCAGGTCAAGGTCACTCATCTCTGAACTCATCCAAGACCTCCAACAGGTCCATAAGTATTGCAAATTAGGTAGGCTCCATCCCAGCCTATAGAAACTTATTTCAAGTACTGCATTTTTCAATTGATTTTTGTTTTCTGTTGTATTTTATGTGGTATATGATCTTGAAAATTAGATCAAGGACACTCATCAATGAACTGTACAATGATCCCCAACAGGTGCATATATGGTGGAAATTTGGTGTCTCTGCACTCAACCTGTGGAAAGTTATTGTGAGTACTGTGCCCACCCCATCCCCAGCCAGCCCCACCACACACACCGCTTTTATTTTTGTATTTTTCATTTTTGGCTGGCATGACCGTGAAATGCAGGTTAAGGTCATTCATCATTTAACTCATGCAAGACTTCCAACAGATCCATAAATGTTGCAAATTTGGGGGCCCTGCAGCCAATGTATGGAAACCCATTGCAAGTACTGCTTCTTTTTTCTGATTTTTGTGACCTTGAAAATTAGATCAAAGTCGATCAACATCATCCTCAACAGGTGCATATATGGTGCAAATGTGGTTGCCCTGCGCCCAACGTATGGAAACCCACTGCAATTACTGCAGTGGGTGACGGGGAGCAGAAACTTGGTTGTCTTGGTTGTCTGTGTTTTGTTAGTAATGCAGTAATTCATCTCACCTTCCACTGAGCAGGAATCCAGCAACAACTGCAAGCAGAACCACAGCCAATGTGACGGCCACGGCCACGATGGACGCCTGAGCGCGCTCACTGGTGGCAGTTACTGCTGAGAAAAACACAATGCACAAACAGATATATAAACACAGGAAAGACTAATTAAACAGCAGCTTTGGTGTCTCGACGATCTCTGAGGTTAGAGTGAAGAAGCAAAAGCCTCCTGTAGTGAGAAGAAGCAGAGTTCACTGTCAAAGTTATTACTCGGTGTCAAGTCAAGTCTGGAACCAAACGCTAGTGCTGCACTTCACAACATCCATAACACCATGGAATTGCCCTGGATCGTAACCACCCAGACAGACAACCGGTCCGTTCTCAATCCTCTGTCCAAAAATCTCATGGCTCTTCTGAGGCTCCTCTCGATCTCAAAGGTGGAGAACCCAGAGACATGCAAGTCATTGCTGAGTGACTGCCTCTACAAGTTCAACACTTTCACCACATACAGATACATTTCTGATGGCCAAGTCCAGGAAGTTATTAAAAGCCTGAATCTTAGACTTGATCCAAGACAATCACAAACTCAGATACTCTGATTCCTCACTCAGCTTCTCAAGTGCTGCAATCACAACATCCATGTAATTCCACAAAGAACATAGCATCGTCTGTCAAGTCAAGGTCAGTAAACCTGTCCTCACCAATAAAAGCAACCAAATCACTAGTGCCCACAACGCAAACCTAACACCTAGTCCAGGCAAACAATGAACAGTGAAGGAGCCTGAACACATTCCTGAGGAACACCAGGGAAACTCTCAGTCTTTGCATTCACTCTGCACAGCACTCACAGTATGTGTGTACAGGCTGGCTATGATATCCAGCAGCTTGTTGGGCATCCCACAAATTCTCAGGATGTCGTAGAGGACAGTCCACAAACCTGAACCAAACACTTTGCAAAAATCAAAACAGGCTGTGAAAAAGCACTGCTGATATTCAGGCTTGTGTTCCCCTGAGTACCCACAGGGCTAGAATGCAGATGATTGCAGATTTCTCAGGGGTGAAGCCAGACTGTGCCAGTCGCTGAGCAGCAAATAGCTGGAACAGAATCCTATTAAGAATGATCCTTGTAAGCACCTTCCCTGGCACAGACAGCAGTGTGACACCCCCTGTAGCTTTACAACCCGTGTGATCACCCTTTCCTTCCCACATTGTGGAACCTTTCTTCTAATGTTTTCTTCTGAACTGAGCATCAGACAGCAGTTTAAATGATGACTACAAAATCTGTATTTTTATACATTATCAGGATTTTTAACAACCTGGATGACTTAAAGTAGATTTAAGCATAAAAAGCAGCAAGTGACCTGTAGAATCTGACTAGAGGGCTTAAACTTGAATGTGCAGATGCGCATAGTGAAAAAGTGTAGGAATTCCACATTCTGTTACTTTGAAGAAAATTAAATAAAAACAAAAACACACCTGCTGCAAAAACTTTGACCTGATGATCACACAGAGACTCCAGGGCAGCAAGAGACTGAACACTAAAGCCATCTGATCCAAACCCCATCAGAGACTGAAGTCACTTCAGATTACACCCGAGCAGAAAGGACGCCTTACTTAATGTTTGGTCGCACTAATTTAATGTTTCATCCATTCTGGCCTGCTACTGTGTGTTTCTCGAGGATGCAATAAGACGTACTCACAGTAAGGGCTGGTCTGGAACTCAAAACGACGGCTAAAAGCACCATATCCTGCAGAGGTCCTTGCTCGCACCTGTAATACAAAATATTAAAAACATCTTCATTCATATCAAGTCACGTTCATCTGTAAAAGTGCGTAATAAAAGGTTGCACTGAAAAGCCTTGATAATATGAATCTTATCCGTGTTGTATAAACACGCAATTACAATTTCAACTAAATCCACTGTGATCCACGGATGGACTCAGAATGGCTGCACTAGTGTCGTCACATCCCCCACACGACATTAACACTGTGTGTCCTGACTTTCAACTACCTAATGGATCACAGGTTCATCCACACCTCACCTGCAGCAGTCAGGCGATACGTGGACTTGTCCTTTTCCAGTTGCTGGCCTCCTCAACACTGAGGCACCTGCACGCTGAATCGTGCTCAGAGAAATGCACAACGCGACTGTTGTGTTGCAGCTGATGTTACCTCACAATGAAAGTCTGAATCAGAGACTCCCCAAGTAAGCACTCTTTTGACCCAAAGTCAATCTAGTGGTACCACTAATCCTCCAGAGACCCAAAAGCTAAGACATCCAGTTGACACGTTAGATCACCGGTTAGAATCCAAATCTCACAACCACACAGCAAGTCAGGAAGCACCAGCACCTTGAAAACTTGTAGACCATAATCCAGTGATCAATTTTGACCTCATCAGTAACATGTTAGGGGGCTAAACGACACTTTCAATCCAGCTTCAGTACTATGACCTACACAAAAAGGTATGGTGGTTATTTCAGGGTGATAGCTGTAGCCAGCTAGGGATCAACGAAGGGTTATGCAGGAGTCAAAATTTTAAAAAGCGCCAATCATATTGAATAGTATACCACGTTATTACCACATTATTTGTCTGATCATAATGATTCCAAAAAGGTATAGTTTGGACTAACTGTGACTGAATGTTATGGAGTTAAAACGGCACAAATTGTGACAAGCTGCTCCAATTTTTGTAAAAAGTGATGAAAATTATTGATTGAGCTAAAAGGATTAATAAAAGGAATAGTTTTGACTGTGCTGAGTGTTTGGTTGGTCAAACAACGTCGACATCCATGACATTCTACGACGTGACATATGTTACCCCGTCAAGTGATAAGCATGACAGATGGTGCAAACTATTCCTTTTTAAAGCCCTATTAACTAAACCAATAATTTCCAACAGTTATTACGAAAATTAGAGCAAGTTTTTGACCCCTGTACAAACTGAAATTGACCTTTCGGTTTTTACCTTGTAACTCCAGAACACTTAGTCACATATAGTCCAAACTATACCTTTTTGGTATCTTTATGATCAGACAAATAATGTGGTGTACATTTCAATATCACTGGAGCATTTTCCATTTTTGACCCCCACCTGGTTACATGTCACCATGGGATGGCCACCATACATTTACGTGTAAGCCCTAGTGTACTGAGGCTCTAAGAGTTATTTAGTACCCTGTAATAACATCTGCATCACCAAACACCTGTCCAACAACCTGATAAAGCCACAGACTAGTTCTAGTTGCTACATTTCACACCAAGCATTGTGATAATCTTTCTTTTGCTCAGGGTCACCGCTATGCATCTGCATGTTGACTTCTCACAAATTTTTCCACACTGACAACATGGTAGCTGCAGCAGGAGCATAAATTTCAAAGCTTCCCGTGTTGCTCATTCTTCATACAAAACCTGGATCACAAATTTTTTTTCTTTTTTAATCATTAATTTGCCTTTCCTCATATTTGATCAGGATTAAACACTTGAAGTGCTTGTGTTCATTTTTCTAACCTGGAAGATGTAGCTTGAAGACGGTTTCAGTCCTTCCACCACCATCTCGGTCTCCTTGGATTTTATTATTGTGTAACTGGAATCCTGTTCCTGTGGGCGGCGTTAGAGAGGAGGTTATGCAAAATGACACAGGAGCCTAACACACACACACACACAGAAGTATCACACACACACACAGAAGTATCATTTTAAACTTTGCCAACTGGTTTTAGTTTGAGTAATCATTCTGTAACATGCAATGTGTGTGTGTGTGTGTGTGTGTGTGTGTGTGTGTGTGTGTGTGTGTGTGTGTGTGTGTGTGTCCTGGCCCTCATCATTTGCACACTTGCATATTGTCCTGCAGTGAGTTTGTGTGCACGGATCGGGTTTAAACGCAGCTAAATGTCCCCTCCATTAGCCAGAAGCCATTAGCAAAACCACTGACCACAAACCTGCCTTTCCTGTCCCGTACACCTTTATTCCGTCCTTCCCCGAAAAGATGACTTCAGAGGACAGAAAAAGAAGAAGGGCAGCGGAACAATGGCATGAAAAGCAGAATCAAGTTGCGTTTTGCTGGAGTTCAGTTTTAAAATAATACAGTGGGAAAAAAAAACAAAAAACATACAATACTGCTCACCTTTAAGATACTTTTTGGTGGAGTGGGGTAGATACATTTTGTTTAAAAAACTGTTGATGTAACATTGGGTTTGAGAAAAACTTCTTTCTTGCAACAAAAGACTACAGCAACAAAAATAAATAAAACTGCAAAATAAGCAGGGGTGGTGGCCAAGTGGTTAATGCGCTTGGTTTCAGTGCAGAAGGTTCCGGGTTCAAATCCCACCCCTGCCACATTTCTCCATGTAATGTGGAGTTGCGTCAGGAAGGGCATCTGGCGTAAAAACTATGCCAATTCAACATGCAGATCCACCTTGGATTTGCTGTGGCGACCCCAAGTGCAAACAAGGGAGCAGCCGAAGGGACTTATAATATTCATTGTAAAACTAAACAGGAGCTGTTTCACAGATTGTTTTTTACATGTAAACTGTAGAATTACATCCTAATAAACCATGTATATTTCATGCATCCTTCTGTCTGGCCACGCTACCATGCAGGTCTGATTGGTGGATTGCTGCAGAGATGGTTGTTCTTCTGGAAGGTTCTCCTCTCTCCACAGAGGAAT
Source organism: Thalassophryne amazonica (assembly GCF_902500255.1). Classification (NCBI taxonomy): domain Eukaryota; kingdom Metazoa; phylum Chordata; class Actinopteri; order Batrachoidiformes; family Batrachoididae; genus Thalassophryne; species Thalassophryne amazonica. The sequence continues at coordinate 44,713,930 of NC_047119.1, forward strand.
CCTGGAACTCAGACAGAGTGACCATCAGGTTCTTGGTCACTTCCCTGACTAAGGCCCTTCTCCACTAATCACTCAGTTTAGATGGGCAGCCAGCTCTAGGAAGAGTCCTATTGGATCTGAACTTCTTCCATTTATGGATGATGGAGGCCACTGTGCTCATTGGGACCCTCACAGCAGCAGAAATGTTTCTGTACCCTTCCCCAGATTTGTGCCTCGAGACAATCCTGTCTCAGAGGTCTACAGACAATTCCTTTGACTTCATGTCTGCTTTGTGCTCTGACATACACTGTCAACTGTATGACCTTATATGTAGACAGGTGTGTGTCTTTCCAAATCATGTCCAATCAACTAAATTTACTCCAGGTGAACTCCAATTAAACTGTAGAAACATCCCAAGGATGATCAGTGGAAACAGGATGCATCTGAGCTCAATATTGTGAGCTTCATGAAAAATGCTATGAATACATGTGATTTCTTCATGTTTTATTTTTTAATAAATTTGCAAAAATCTAAAAAAAAAAAAAAATTTTTCACATAATCAATATGGAGTATTATGTGTAGAAATCTGAGGAAAAAAATAATTTCATCCATTTTGGAATAATATAATGAAATGTGGAAAAAGAGAAGCATTGTAAAGATTTAGATTAGAACTTTATTAATCCCTTGGGAAAACCCCCCTTCAGGGAAATTAAGGTTCCAGCAGCATTGTATAGCAGCACACAGGGTAAGAAGCACAGAGTCTCAAAAGCAGAAGTAAAAAGCAATTTGCAAAATGTAAATACAAATATAAATACCAGAACTACTGCTTGCTGCTGGTTTGCTGACTACTACTGTTCCTCTCTTTCCCGTCCTGTGTGTCTTTCATGTGTCACATGTTTTCAACAGGAAGTTTGTCTTTTATTTCTCAGGTAGGTTAAGGCCCATTAAGCTCATTTTAATAACTTAAGCTTCTGCGGTCCAGTAGAATCTGTGTGCAAAGTTTGGTTTTGTTGACAGCAATGGTCTGGGTTACCCCTCAAAAAGTCAGTTTTCCATGTTTGCTAATTTGTGGGAAAACCCATCTAGGCACAAATGGGTGTCACCTAACTCAGTTCGAGACAGTGAATGCATTCATATAAGGCACTTAAATGTGCGATGTACGGTTTGGGAGTTATAGAACAAAATGCAAACATTCTACTATAGCACCTCCTATATGCAGATTTGTTGCACATTTTTGTATCAGAGCTCATTGCAGGGTTTTGTACCAGTTCTGAAATAGCCACCTCTCCAACTTAATTCTTATAATAAAAGCGCAATGCTAAAATACCCACGGCCATGCAAATCAAGGAATATTTGTAGATTACCCTCTGTGATTTCCAGTTATTAATGAGACAAATATAATTCGATAGGAAGTTAGTTTTGAGTTAGCAAAAAAGTTAGCGTGCAAGCTAACGTCCGCAAAATGTCTTGTAAATGACTCCAGAGGTGTTATCGGGTTACAAAAACTGTTTTCAATTTTAGAAGTGTTTATTTCTCACTATGTTTTACATAATATATGATAAACATGTATGTAAACACACAAAACAAAGCAGTTTTGGAAAGAGCAGCCACTGACATCACAGTGCTGTCACCTGCGTCACTCAAAAACAAAACGGATCAGATTGAAATAGAATGTGACTTTTTAACCTCTTAAAATACATCAAGATTAGCCATTTTTGAACTTGTCCAAGGTCTGTGTCCCAAGAATGCTCCCTGTAAATTTCAAGAGTCTGGCAGTAATAGGACTGGACTTATGCTGAGCACAGACAGACAGACGGACAGACAGACACACAAAAAGCCTTCTCAATACCCAATGGACATATCTGATGGCCTCGGGTAAAAAACAGAATGAAAACAATAGGGTTTCCAGCCTGCTGGGTGCAGGCTGGGAACCCTAAAAATTAACACCTTGATAAACACCTCCAGACCACAATGGAAACAAGCACTTCTCACTTTCTTGTGCTATTCGTGTATTTTAATGCGCAAATATGTATATATTTCATGCATTATTTTACTAAATAAATTCAATCAATCGATTACAGAAATACTTTACATTCATCAAATTATGCTACACAGAAATATGAATTTTCACCAGATTAAAAAAAACAACTGAAAGTTCATTTCTGACCAAACAAACTAATCAGCCGCGTACGTGTTTTACAGTACAAAACATCACAAATATGATGAGGTATAAACAAACAAAGAAATGACAGTTGAGGATGACATAAGACTAATTGAAGTCACATCAGACTTCAATTAGTTTTTTTATTGTTACGATGATGGAAACGAGTTGCAAAGATTTTTACCCAAGGCCAAACTATGGTCATCGAGTATTGCGTCCGTCTGTTCATTTGTCTGTGCTCAGCAAGGGTCTTCAAATTCACAGGGAGCATTCTTGGGACACAGACCTTTTACAAGTTTAAAGATGGTTATAACCTTGACCTATTATAAAGGTCAAAAGGTCACATTCTGCTTCCTATTTTTATGCTCATGTGGCCGAGGTTATTTTAGCACTGAGTTATAGTTACAGATTTTAATTTAAAAGCTGAAGTTCTTACCTTTTCAAAGTATTTGATTTCATACTCCAGGATAATGCCATTGGGACGATCAGGCTCTGCCCATGAAAGTGCGATGCTGCTCTTCCCAGTGTGACCTTTTCTCACCACACTGACAGGGGAGGGCGCTAGAAACACAAATAAAACAAATATTAAAAAAATGTGCAGTTAAAAACAAAGCAAATATGAAACCACGTACGGCAAACGATAAAAACAAATATTAAACAGTAAGAACATGAAGGTCAATATGAAAATGTACTGTCAAAGACAAAAGCAAACGTGAAAACATGTATAGTAAAAAAAAAAATTATGAAAATAGTATGGGAAAAACAAAAGAAATAATATAAAAACATACTGAAAATAAGCAAATATGGAAACGTACATGAAAAACAAAAACATCTGAAAACATACTGTAAAAGACAAAAGAGCAAATACAAAAACAGGCACAGTTAAAAAAGAACATGAACACACAATGGTAAAAACAACAAATATGAAACTGTACTGTAAAACAGAAATAATTTTGAAAACACATACACTAAAAGCAAAAATATGAAAACACTATGGTAAAAACAACAAATATGAAACTGTACTGTAAAACAGAAATAATTTTGAAAACACATACACTAAAAGCAAAAATATGAAAACACTATGGTAAAAACAAAACAAGTATAAAACGTACAGTAAAAAATACATGAAAATACATAAAAACAAATATGAAAACATCCTCTCAAAGACAAAAGGAAATATACGAGGTAGGTAGGTTAAATCAAATATGAAAGCAGGTACAGTAAAAAAAATAAAAAAATAAATAAATGAAAACACTACGGTAAAACAAACTGAATATAAAAACATACAACAAAAATATTTTCAGATGTAAAATCTGCAACAGTGCAAGATCATCTTGCTGATGCATTTAAATAAGTTTCTTTTTGGCACTCAAAAAACTGAAAGTTTGCTGTTTTTACTGTATAATGACTATACTTTTCGAAGTATATTTATAATTTGGTTGAAACTCATCACTCATCTTCAACTGCTTTTCCGGGTTCGGGTTGCGGGGGCAACAGCTCCAGCAGGGGACCACAGACTTCCCTTTCCCGGACCACATTGACCACCTCTGACTGGGGGATCCCGATGAGGTGTTCCCAGGCCAGTGTGGAGATATAATCTCTCCACCAAGTCCTGGGTCTTCCCCAGGGTCTCCTCCTAGATGGACGTGCGTGGAACACCTCCCTAGGGAGGCGCCCAGGAGGCATCCTTACCAGATGCCCGAACCACCTCAGCTAGCTCCTTTAAACGCGAGGGAGCAGCGGCTCTACTCCGAGCTCCCTACGGATGACCGAACTTCTCACCCTATCTCTGAGGGAAACTTTACATTATAAATATACTCAGAGAGAAACTAATGAATTTAAACGCAACAAACGAGTAATTTTTTTAAAATTTGGTCCCAGTTTAACTTTTTTCAGTGGATTCTAGTCAAACTTGGCACATTTACAAAAAGAGTATGAATGATCAATACACACACAGCAAGAAATTATGAGAATCAGAAGATTCCACTCTCAAAGGAAACTTTACATATAAATATTTATATTTATTTGACATACTGGTAAACATTCCAACTGTTAGATTTTCACTTCAGCATAACATTAATGCAGGTTTTATTTGCAGAAACTGTTAATTTCTCATCGCCCCTTTCCTGATCACTATCATTAATTCAAACCGAGCCCAGTCGCATCCATCATGTGCTCATGGCGCTGTAACCCGACCTGTTGGCCCCCCCTCTCAGGGGGACCATTGGAGAGTCGGTGGCACATAAAGAGCTTTTAAGGAGTCAAAGCGCTCCCTCAGGCTGCATCCCGATCGTGTGCGAGCCGCCACTGAAAACGCTAAACACCGTTTAAGTTTCAGTGGCCTCAGCAGAATTCCACAGGGAATAAATCACTGCTGCAAACACAGTAACTTCATCCGGAGCCAACAGTTAAACAAAAGTGTTATCTGCAGCATCTTAAAAGCCTGAAACCAGAGACCCAACTGCACACACACTGCGCTTAAATGGTACAAAACATCAGGTTTCCTTGCCCAGCAGCTTTCGGAGGTAACGGGACACCAAAGCTGTTTTTATGTTTAAATCCGTGGATGCAGTTAACTGGATGCAGTTAATGGAGCTATGGTGTATTTAATCAAAGGCTTTTGAACATGACCAGAGGATACTGGGTGGGGATGTGCAGTTATCAAATGTCTCTGTGCATGGCTCAAATTACAGGGGGTACTCAACGGGCCCAACATCCCGCCCCTAAAAAAGAAGTAACATAACAGTTTGGCAAGGTTGGAAATAGCCATCTTTGCTCAGGGAAAAGATGTTCCAGCTGCCCGCCCACTAGAGCCTTGGACCCGTGAAGCATCGCACACTGGAGGATCCCTTAGTACCGCACCAGCCACCACCCTTCAACAACATGACCCTTGGTGCTCTAATGTGGTTTCTTCTTGTCCAGCGATGAGATGCCAAATGCCCTCCACCACCATCAACATCATAGCATGTTAGGCTCCAATGGAAGTCAGCTAGAGGATTCCTTCCATGGATTGGGGAAAAAGAATTTTACTTTTATGGCATCAAGGTTTGCGAGACAGACCTAGCTGTGGCAAATGGATGGTTACTTTCAAGAGGTGGGTATCGATCAGTTGTCTGTCTGGTTGGTTGCCATCCAGGACCTGGGACAGTTCCATGGTGTGGTGACCACCCAGTTATTAAACTGACAGCTGCATCAAAACTACAAAACAGCACTCAAGATGCCATAGGTATTAAAGGCACTGCGCTGCAGTGGTTTGAATCATATTTATCTAATAGATTACAATTTGTTCATGTAAATGGGGAGTCTTCTTCACAGACTAAAGTTAATTATGGAGTTCCACAAGGTTCTGTGCTAGGACCAATTTTATTCACTTTATACATGCTTCCCTTAGGCAGTGTTATTAGAAAGCATTACTTAAATTTTCATTGTTACGCAGATGATACCCAGCTTTATCTATCCATGAAGCCAGAGGACACACACCAATTAGTTAAACTGCAGGAATGTCTTTCAGACAAAGACATGGATGACCTCTAATTTCTTGCTTTTAAATTCAGATAAAACTGAAGTTATTGTACTTGGCCCCACAAATCTTAGAAACATGGTGTCTAACCAGATCCTTACTCTGGATGGCATTACCCTGACCTCTAGTAATACTGTGAGAAATCTTGGAGTCATTTTTGATCAGGATATGTCCTTTAATGCACATATTAAGCAAATATGTAGGACTGCTTTTTTGCATTTGCGCAATATCTCTAAAATTAGAAAGGTCTTGTCTCAGAGTGATGCTGAAAAACTAATTTATGCATTTATTTCTTCTAGGCTGGACTGTTGTAATTCATTATTATCAGGTTGTCCTAAAAGTTCCCTGAAAAGCCTTCAGTTAATTCAAAATGCTGCAGCTAGAGTACTGACAGGGACTAGGAGAGAGCATATCTCACCCATATTGGCCTCTCTTCATTGGCTCCCTGTTAATTCCAGAATAGAATTTAAAATTCTTCTTCTTACTTATAACGTTTTGAATAATCAGGTCCCATCTTATCTTAGGGACCTCTTAGTACCATATCACCCCAAGAGAGCGCTTCACTCTCAGACTGCAGGCTTACTTGTAGTTCCTAGGGTTTGTAAGAGTAGAATGGGAGGCAGAGCCTTCAGCTTTCAGGCTCCTCTCCTGTGGAATCAGCTCCCAATTCGGATCAGGGAGAAAGGCACCCTCTCTACTTTTAAGATTAAGCTTAAAACTTTCCTTTTTGAAAAAGCTTATAGTTAGGGATGGATCAGGTGACCCTGAACCATCCCTAAGTTATGCTGCTATAGACTTAGACTGCTGGGGGGTTTCCCATGATGCACTCAGTGTTTCTTTTTTATTCACCTCTTTTTGCTCTGTATGCACCACTCTGCATTTAATCATTAGTGATTGATCTCTGCTCCCCTCCACAGCATGTCTTTTTCCTGGTTCTCTCCCTCAGCCCCAACCAGTCCCAGCAGAAGACTGCCCCTCCCTGAGCCTGGTTCTGCTGGAGGTTTCTTCCTGTTAAAAGGGAGTTTTTCCTTCCCACTGTCGCCAAGTGCTTGCTCATAGGGGGTCGTTTTGACCGTTGGGGTTTTTCTGTAATTATTGTATGGCTTTTGCCTTACAATATAAAGCACCTTGGGTCAACTGTTTCTTGTGATTTGGCGCTATACGAGGGCTGTCAATAAAGTAACGGTCCTTTTTATTTTTTTCAAAAACTATATGGATTTCATTCATATGTTTTTACGTCAGGCATGCTTGAACCCTCGTGCGCATGCGTGAGTTTTTCCACGCCTGTCGGTGACGTCATTCGCCTTTGAGCACTCCTTGTGGGAGGAGTCGTCCAGCCCCTCGTCGGAATTCCTTTGTCTGAGAAGTTGCTGAGAGACTGGCGCGTTGTTTGATCAAAATTTTTTCTAAACCTGTGAGACACATCGAAGTGGACACGGTTCGAAAAATTAAGCTGGTTTTCAGTGAAAATTTTAACGGCTGATGAGAGATTTTGAGGTGATTCTGTCGCTTTAAGGACTTCCCACGGTGCGAGACGTCGCTCAGCGCTCTCAGCCGCCGTCGTCAGCCTGTTCAAGCTGAAAACCTCCACATTTCAGGCTCTATTGATCCAGGACGTCGTGAGAGAACAGAGAAGTTTCAGAAGAAGTCGGTTTCAGCATTTTATCCGGATATTCCACTGTTAAAGGAGATTTTTTTAATGAAAGACGTGCGGACGGATCCGCGCGTCGGGACGCAGCCGACGCGGTGCGGCGGCACAGGAAAAACACCTCCGTGTTGATAACCATTTGTAAAATCCAGGTGGCTTTTGATGGCTTTCAGTGGAGTGAGTATATGAGAAATTGTTTAACAGTTGTCCTTAAGGCTTTCAACAGAGGTGTTTTTCCTGTGGCGGAGCATCGCGGCGGCTGCGTCCCGACGCGCGGACCCGTCCACACGTCTTTCATTAAAAAAATATCCTTTAACAGTGGAATATCTGGATAAAATGCTGAAACCGACTTCTTCTGAAACTTCTCTGTTCTCTCACGACGTCCTGGATCAATAGAGCCTGAAATGTGGAGGTTTTCAGCTTGAAACAGGCTGACGACGGCGGCTGAGAGCGCTGAGCGACATCTCGCACCGTGGGAAGTCCTTAAAGCGACAGAATCACCTCAAAATCTCTCATCAGCCGTTAAAATTTTCACTGAAAACCATCTTAATTTTTTGAACCGTGTCCACTTCGATGTGCCTCACAGGTTCAGAAAAAATTTTGATCAAACAAAGCGCCAGTCTCTCAGCAACTTCTCAGACAAAAGAATTCCGACGAGGGGCTGGATGACTCCTCCCACAAGGAGTGCTCACAGGCGAATGACGTCACCGACAGGCGTGGAAAAACTCACGCATGCGCACGAGGGTTCAAGCATGTCTGACGTAAAAACATATGAATGAAATCCATATAGTTCTTGAAAAAAATAAAAAGTACCATTACTTTATTGACAGCCCTCGTATAAATAAAATTGATTTGATTTTGATTTGAAGATTGTACATTTGTCAAATATTTAATAGAACGATCAAGCTAAACCTTAAACACACATTTAGACCAAGGGTTGGCAACAGCAGGTGCAGGTTTCCCTAGCAACCGTTACCTCAACAGTGATGTCGCTCATTGAGTTGAGGTGATAAAACCTTTCACCGAGGTGAAGAAATGCAACAAAAACTCCCAACTGCTTAGACTTTCATTGCGTACAGTTGCCGATTCCTGATCTGGACTTTCTTTAGCAACATCACGGTATTAAACACAACATGTTATCAATAACACCTTCACACAACATGACAACATTCTCACGCACAGTGCAACAGATCGGAGCTATGAGGAGGGAGCGTGAATGGAAGATGAGAGGATGAGGTGACCAAAAGCGAATAAATGAGTAGAGAATGAGGTGATGGTGTAGACAGGGGGCGCTGTACCACACCTCGCAGGTTCAACATGTCTAGTGTCTGTTACATGTGCTAATGAGCAGCTGAAAGCATAAATCAAGATCAGCACCAGATCTTTTGGTCCAGGTCACATCTGTAAGGCTCCATCAATACTGCAGAAGCCTTTCAAATCTGTATCTGTCTGAACAATCGCCAAAATCAATACAGACCCCTCAGCCACCTGGTTTTTAATCCTACAACAACCCTCAGGGAATGACAATCTGATAGAAGCATAAAAGAGAGACTGACAGCCACACAGACGCAGATGTCTTCATTAAGCCTGTCGAGTATCAGATCTGTTCTCTTCCGACTCCTCGTCTTCATGTGGCATTTCGTCGACAGCTTTCCTACTCGCTACATATTTCTGCTAACCAAAGCAGCTGTGTGGGGTTTTACTACGGGTTCACGCCGCACCATTTCTTGACAAAGCCAACTGCTTACTAGATATTAAACATTAAGATGGAGGTCTATCCTATATACGCGTCTTTACCGGCTTGTTCCTCACAGACGCAGCTGTCATTTTTGCGCACAGCTCCAACACTGTTTAAACAGCAGGTCTACTTGTGCTCATCTGTGCAGCCATAGTTGTGACATCCGAAAATGAGGTGTGGTCAGGTGCAGTACATGGTTATCAGGAAGCAGAAAAAGCAACAAAAATTCATTGATTTTCTGCTGCATATCAGGCCAAGGTGGCAGTAGACCACACTCTCTATCCTCGGCCAAGCCCTCTAACTCTTCCTGGGGGATTCCTCGGCATTCCCAAGTCAGTGGGGGATATATAATCCATCCTGTTCTGGGGCCTCCTCCCAGTTGGATGTTCCTGTAAGACCTCCATAAGGAGACGACCGGGGGGGTCTCCTCACCAGAGGCCTGAACCATTTTGACTGGCTTTCAATGTGAAGAAGTAGCGGCTCTATTCATTGTTCTTCCCAGATATTTCAGCTTCTCACCCTGCCCCTGAGTTTAAGCCCAGATACCCAAAGAAAGAATGTAATTTCCACTGCTTGTATCCATGACCTTGTTCTTTCGATGATTAGCCAAAGCTCATGGCCACAGGTGATTATTATGGAGCTAAATCAAGGCCAAACGTTTTGTAATGTGAAAATAAAAAAAGATTGAAACAATAAATTTTGAAACTGAAAATTAAACTTTTGTAATGTGAAAATAAAAAAAGATTGAAAAAATACATTTTGAAACTGAAAATTCAATGTTTGTTCTTGAATTTTATAATCATTTAAAAAGTATTATCACAATAAAAATAAGTGTAAGATATATATTTTTCAGTTTAAATACATTTTTGATTCAGCTCTAATTTTTTTGATCAAATAATTTATTTTCATTCAAATTTCTTTTTTTCACCTTCAGATCTTTTTTTCACTTTCAGATCTTATTTTTTCAGTGTCAAACTTTTGGTCCCGTTCTGGCGTGGGAGGGCGTGGCTTCGATTGAGAGGGGCGTGGAATTGTGAGTGACAGGAGAGCAATCAGTCCTCACATGATGTTGCTTTCAGGAAACGTGGGTACTTTGATAATGACTCTGCTCCCGTCTCCGTCGATTATTTACTACGCGGCTGGCGTAAAATATATATCTTACACTTATCTTTATTTTGATAATACTTTTTAAATGATTATAAAATTCAAGAACAAACATTGAATTTTCAGTTTCAAAATTTATTTTTTCAATCTTTTTTTATTTTCAGATTACAAATCTTTTGGCCTTGATTTAGCTCCATAGAGGATAGGAGGATAAATCGATCGGTAAAGCCGTGTCTTCTGCCTCAGCTCTTTCTTTACCACCACAAGTTGCTCCCACTGTACAGTTAAGCGCCTTAAATAGTAACATTTCAACATTGGTGTGTATGTGAGTGAGTGAGAGAGAATGTGAGGCATCATTGCAAAGCACTTTAAACTACTGATTGAAATGGAAAAGTGCAATATAAATGCAGTCTATTTTCCATTCACAACAGTCCAGTACAGCATCTGCAGTACATTAGTTACAGCCCCAACCAGTCTGTCAATCTCGCACTCCATCATAACCCCAAATCATGAACATGAATCATTATATACAGTGCAAAATTCAGATACTACTTACACAGGCAGGTTCATGGTGCTCAGACACTGCAGAGACGCACATTAGCACCTAGACTCCTCGTCTTCACTCAACCGTAAAGAAAATTAATGGGAAATCTAAATGTTTCTAAAAATGAAATGATGATATGATGTTCCATGAGGTGACGGGACTCAATGATGAAGTGGTTTGTGGTCCACGTCTTTCCCCATTAACACACATTGGATGCAGCAGACCCAGTTCTGTGGACATATTTCAGGTGCTTTTGAACACAACGGCAAACTTTGCTGAAATTCACCCTGATGTTTGCGTGAGCCATCACGTCCTCGGTGCTTCCTTGATGGAAAGTCTTGACAACCACTGTCCAGTCCAGGTGTCCAAAATCAATTCAGGACAGAGAAAGTCTGCGAGCTTCAGCACCAAAGTGCTTGCAGTTGAATTTCTGGCTCGTTTGATCTGCTGGTGCTCCAGTTGTCACTTTTGCAGCTAAAGCAGTTTGATGGCTACAAAGTTCCAGTGTAGTGTGACAGGAAGGAAGCCAGACAGGGCTGATAATGGAGCCCTGATAACAAGCATCGTGGCAAAGCTGACAAGAATACAGTTCCACATGGCCCTAGGAGAAAAATAATCCACGCAGCCCACTGATGTTACAGCGCACAACAACAACACAATGACGAGGAGGCGATGGCTGTAAAGTTAGAGCAATGGGTTCGAGACCAGAGGATCCACCGGTAGATTCTCTCTTCTTAACATGGGAAATCACTGAAGACTCTTGGGCAAGGTCCTTAATCTGAAGTTGTTCCCAAAGTGCAGGCGAGCACTTTGCATGGCAGCACACAGACATCAGCAACATGATTTTCAATTTTAACTCCGTGAACAAAGTTGGAGGATGTGGTGTTTTCACCCCTGATTGTTTGTTTGTTTGTTTTTGAACAGCTTGGAGCCCACAATTTTTCATATATCATTATGACATTTTTACTTAAGATTGATATCCTGATGGGCAAGAACTGATTCAACTTTGAAGGGCATAGGTCAAGGGAAAAGCCAGGAAAAATCATGGGAAAATTGGAAAAAATCCTTATCTTTAACATAATGAATTTTCAAAAAATTCATAACCCTGTCAAAAAAAGAACAAATTTCTTTCATATTTGAGAGCATTATGTGGGATGGTATACTTAATCGAGTGAAAGTTTCATCCGGATCTGATCCAGATTAAAGAGTTTGTGCCCATTTACATTTAACATTGAAAATGCCATTTAACATATACACTCAACAAAAATATAAACGCAACACTTTTGGTTTTGCTCCCATTTTGTATGAGATGAACTCAAAGATCTAAAACTTTTTCCACATACACAATATCACCATTTCCCTCAAATATTGCTCACAAACCAGTCTAAATCTGTGACAGTGAGCACTTCTCCTTTGCTGAGATAATCCATCCCACCTCACAGGTGTGCCATACCAAGATGCTGATTAGACACCATGATTAGTGCACAGGTGTGCCTTAGACTGCCCACAATAAAAGGCCACTCTGAAAGGTGCAGTTTCATCACACAGCACAATGCCATAGATGTCGCAAGATTTGAGGGAGCGTGCAATTGGCATGCTGACAGCAGGAATGTCAACCAGAGCTGTTGCTCGTGTATTGAATGTTCATTTCTCTACCATAAGCCGTCTCCAAAGGCGTTTCAGAGAATTTGGCAGTACATCCAACCAGCCTCACAACCGCAGACCACGTGTAACCACACCAGCCCAGGACCTCCACATCCAGCATGTCCACCTCCAAGATCATCTGAGACCAGCCACTCGGACAGCTGCTGAAACAATCAGTTTGCATAACCAAAGAATTTCTGCACAAACTGTCAGAAATCGTCTCAGGGAAGCTCATCTGCATGCTCGTCGTCCTCATCGGGGTCTCGACCTGACTCCAGTTTGTCGTCGTAACCGACCTGAGTGGGCAAATGCTCACATTCGCTGGCATTTGGCACATTGGAGAGGTGTTCTCTTCACGGATGATGCGAAGGAGATGTGTTGCACTGCATGAGGCAAATGGTGGTCACACCAGATACTGACTGGTATCCCCCCCCAATAAAACAAAACTGCACCTTTCAGAGTGGCCTTTTATTGTGGACAGTCTAAGGCACACCTGTGCACTAATCATGGTGTCTAATCAGCATCTTGATATGGCACACCTGTGAGGTGGGATGGATTATCTCACCAAAGGAGAAGTGCTCACTATCACAGATTTAGACTGGTTTGTGAACAATATTTGAGGGAAATGGTGATATTGTGTATGTGGAAAAAGTTTTAGATCTTTGAGTTCATCTCATACAAAATGGGAGCAAAACCAAAAGTGTTGCGTTTATATTTTTGTTGAGTGTATGAGAAAGTTCGATCTGGATCTGATCTGGATTGGGGATTTTGTGAACATTTGGATTTAATATTGAAAAGCCCATTTGGTGTACATTTTGCATTATATCTCAATCAAAATTGTCAATCACTCATTTGTGACAATGAGGTGCAGACTGGCACTCTCAATAAACAGACTAAATTTGATCCACATCTGAGCCATATTGCAGATTTAGCAGATATTTGATTTTAACACTGAAAAATCATTTTTAATCTATATTTTGTATTATATGTTAGCTTATGAAAAGCCACTTCTAACAGGACTTTGACACTGAAAATTTTTTCCAAGATAATTTGTGGAACTAGTGGAAACTAGTGTTGGCAGAGGTTTGCGTGTTGTTTTTTTTTTTAAACTTCACTCTACTTCACCACATTTGTCACATCTTTTTTCCATCTCAGATCAAACCACCCTCGCATCCTTTACCTCTCACTCATGCCTCATGACTGTCTTTATTATTCCGAGGATCTTCACAGGCACACCGTGAAATCACCGCCTTCATGGATCCTTTAATGAGCACGACACTTCCCACACATCAAACTGTAGATATTCAGGACTCTCTCCCACATCTCTATAGCCATGTTGGTATCTTCAGTTTAAATCATTTCAGTATCAATAATCAGTAACCTGAACAATGTCAAAGTATTTTATTCACAACTGTCAGAAGAAATGCTGTCCTTCCGGTAAATCTTTGTATCATAACTCAAAAACCATAAAACTCTCAAAATTTAAATTTTTATACATTAATACTTAGATCAAAGCTCTGCATGTCAAAAAAATCATGCATTTCTGACATTTACAAATGGTATTTTCCCTGAATTTTGGGTTTCACAAGTAGAAAATGTACCACTAGATTGCGACAAAAGCTTCTGAAATGCGCGTCAAGGTCTCGACTGTTTATCCATTTCAGAAGTTAACTTTTGGCCAAAATAAGATGTGCTGACAGACAAATCTCAGCTTATAGTTGTGTCCCTCACCCTTATGGGAAACTTACTTATAGGAGATATTTGAAGAATTTATTAAAATTTTGTTGCCCATCATTTAAATGTATGGAGTGAGGTTGGTAAAACAGCATACATACAGTAGATTTAACAATGATGAAACTTTGGGTCAAGATAACTCTCTCTGACTTACTACCCCAACTTGGTTTCCAACTTGGAATCTGAGACCATCCTGAAAAGTCTCCAAAAGATTAGAAGGAATAGTGGGATTATGTCTGCTCTAAGGTCATTAAAATTAGAAGTGCACATGTCATGCAAACTTTTTTGTCATAATTATGTTGATATTTTGAACTATGTATTCATATCATTTTGACCTGTTTACTGATTTTTCATTGATTTAAAGACAGAATATTGTATAGTTAATCTTGACATTTTTTAAAGAGTCTTCTAGTTCAATTTTTCTTAATTGGAGATAATGTTTGACATTTTTTGCGGTCACCTTCTAGATTTTGCCTGCATATGCCGACGTATTAAAAATACGTCGGCATATGCAGGCAAAATCGTCAAGGTATGACGGGGCCATAAATGGTGTTGACAGCAAGCCCGGCACCCCAAAAAAAAAAAAAAAAATATTAAGGGGGCGATGAGTTTATCACAGGGGGCGGGGTTGCCCCCCCCCCCCCAAAAAAAAATGCGCACCGGAGGAGCCATGCCTCTGAGCGTGCGTAATGAATTGGGTGCGCTCCTGGAAAGCTCATGTATTTAGGCTACACCGTTGTAAGAGACTGACTGAGAGTAAAGAGTGATGACAGTAATATTTTAATTATTATTTGAACGTATAGACCCTCGGTTAAGTGATCTGCATACCACAAAACCAAACCAACAACTGATCTGAGAAACGACACGAGACAGTAGATTAACCCCACATACAGCCCTCCATCACAAGCGCAAATACAGCGCAATGGCACAGAGCCCAACTACACATGCAGTCACAAAGTTCTTCTGAAAAACTGGAGCGATCTGAATTCTGTTGGATGAATGGGTGTGTGTGTGGAGACAATTCACCTCGTTCACAACGTGACAGAACTTAATAGCGCGCAACAACACGGAACACTATTCTTGACTGTGCGTAATGGTTCCTGATAATTCTCCAGCAACATGTGCCATTAATCGTAACGTGTGGTAACAGGTTGCAGCAGTTCCTGAGGACACCTGACACCTGAGAATTGTATTGTTGCGCGCTATTGCGCATAACAGCGCATCGTTAAGTTCTGTCACGTTGTGAACGAGGTGAATTGTCTCCACACACACACCCATATTCATCCAACCGAATTCAGATCGCTCCAGTTTTTCAGAAGAACTTTGTGACTGCCTGCATAGTTGGGCTCTGTGCCATGTTGTGGTGCAGAGAGGAGGAGGAGGACAGAGCCAGATGTGCGGCTTCATGCGGGTCTCGTCTCACGCATTTTCCCAAACATCAGGCACATGCAGCAGGTGGAACACCTGCAGGAGCGCGCTGAAGAGCACTGCAATTAGACTTTTAGCCGACTTGGTGTCAGCAATCAAACTGAATGCGATGCAGTAGGGTTTAATTGTGCACGCGCTTCTTCCTCCGCCGGACTGGAGGAGGTGCAGAGATGTCTGGTTGCACGTGAGTCTCCTCTCGCTCCTCTGGCTCAGACTCGTTCTCCCGCTCATTGGTTATAACAGCAGGTGGAACACCTGCAGGAGCGCGCTGAAGAGCACTGCAATTAGACTTTTAGCCGACTTGGTGTCAGCAATCAAACTGAATGCGATGCAGTAGGGTTTAATTGTGCACGCGCTTCTTCCTCCGCCGGACTGGAGGAGGTGCAGAGATGTCTGGTTGCACGTGAGTCTCCTCTCGCTCCTCTGGCTCAGACTCGTTCTCCCGCTCATTGGTTATAACAGCAGGTGGAACACCTGCAGGAGCGCGCTGAAGAGCACAGAAATTAGACTTTTAGCCGACTTGGTGTCAGCAATCAAACTGAATGCGATGCAGTAGGGTTTAATTGTGCACGCGCTTCTTCCTCCGCCGGACTGGAGGAGGTGCAGAGATGTCTGGTTGCACGTGAGTCTCCTCTCGCTCCTCTGGCTCAGACTCGTTCTCCCGCTCATTGGTTATAACAGCAGGTGGAACACGTGCAGGAGCATCCTGAGGAGCTTCAGCAGGAACTGTGGAACGACACTTGGAGCCGAGTTTAATTGTGCGCACGTGACAGAAAACTGATTCGTCGTGGCGCGCAGTGAAATGTGACGCCGCGTTACAAGTCGTGTCAAAACTTGACAGTTTCCGTGTCACTTCGTAATAACGCCTGACAGTTTGGGCTCCAAGAACCATCACAGGAACCACTACGAATGTTGTCACGTTCTATTAAGGATCAATACTCATCAAGACGGATAAATACGCTCAGTTGCAACCTCCACGACGTGAGACGAAATGAGGGTGGTGTGTGACATTCGTGGAAGATTTTTTGACAGGCAAAAACGTGCTCCACAAATATCAAGAATATCATGCACCAACACGCACTATTAAGAAACCTATTTAGATGCGTTGTCACATTAAGAATGTCAGGAATGTGTTATGAATGACAGAAAAATGACATTCGTGACTTGTCATCGTTATGTGTAAACGCAGCATTAACACCCTCCCCAAGTGAGTCGTGCTGCATGATCTGCCTTTTGCTTGGTGGACTTGACGAATCCCAGGAACTCCAGCTCTGACACTGCTTGAATAAATCGAGCATGCTTTGTCCACCTTGTCATACTCGCTGGACTCGGGATCCTTGCCCTCTGCCGCACTGACAAGCGCAACCCTCAACCTATCAAATCGCTTGAACACAACACACCATATCCGTTTGTTTTAAAATAAATTACTTTAGTTAATTAATTTGGTTTATTTGTTAAATACGTGATATTATTGAATAATTAATATTTTGCTATATTTTCCAGTATTTCTTTTTCTTTTTTATTTTTATTTTTGATAACGTTCACATCCGAGGGGGCGGGGTTGATGACGTGAGGGGGCGTCGCCCCCAAACGCCCCCTCGTGGCGCCGGGTCTGGTTGACAGCATGTGACTTATTATTTGTCTTATATTATATTATACACCAAACATGATCCTTAATTTTTATTTCGTCCACTGACTGGACTTTAGTCTTCAATCCACTAAACCAGCTGACAGCTTCAGTAACAACTGTTAGAAATCTGCCCCTCAATCTACGTTAACCGTCAGAAAACCATCTGCCTCTTTGTGTTTGTCTTTATTTTCACATGTACAAACACTATTTGTACTTCTTAAGATTCCTGAACTTCAAATGAACCATCTGTTCCATGTACAAGAACAAACACTCCTTCAAAACTCTGCCATGAAGGTTATGTTTGTCTTCACGACATTGTGTTGGTTATTAGGAGGACTGCTAAAAAAAAACAAAAAAAAAAAAAAACACATTACAACCTCTACAATTTTAATCCAATGCTGGTATCTCATATAAATAAACTGAATTAAATAGCATGAAAAGCTTGCAAAAGTGTCCAAATGTACCCAGGACAGCCAAAATATGAAAAGTGTAGCTGTATTTATTTATTCATTTAAAATGATTTCTGTAAGCATTAAATATCAAACCACGGAACACACAAAAATATAAAACTTCTATATAGGTTGTGGTTCTAAAACCATATACATTTTTGCGATGTGGACATCCCAGTTTTCATCACTGAAAGATTGAATTCATTCAAAAAGGATTTATTGAACACGCAGACATCAAGCTGACACTGGTCATTGATTTGCTCTTTTTGGAATGTTCTCCACTGGGTGTCAGTGCTGCAATGCATGGCACATTTTATTTTTATAAATTTGTTTAAAACCTTTTTCATATATTCCACTACTTTTGTAGCCTAAAGACTTTGGCAAACCCATTTCTTACAGCAAAAGAGTTCATCCACATAAAATGTATATTTGCTAAAGATTTGCTTAATAAGTGCCCTCCTACCTTCTCTTGTGTTCTTACAGAATGCAGTCTCACAGAATAAAGCAATAATCTGACATTTTACTATCAAGTGTATTACTCATTTGATTACAGCTCACATAAAGAACCGGCTTCCCAAAATGGTTATTCATTTTAATCTCCGCTGCTAACACATGTTATTATGGCGGCATTTTTTTTACAGGTCTACAGGGCGCAGTAGGATTCACACATGGTCAAACATCAGTACAGAGCAAAATACTCTCAAAAGAAATGATTATATCAGTTCAGGCCATTTGTGTAACCGACTTCCCTGCTAAAAATGAGCACACAGACACATCGATCACTTGTCTTTTTTTTCTTGGCATGCAGAACAACATCTGCTGTGACACCACTCACACAAACAGTCTGAAAGGCTTCTCACTGGATTTCCTAAAAGATAAATCCCAATGAAGCGCAGCTAAGAGGCCAAGCTGCTTTTCTGCTTGCAATCGAAAAAGAACAAAAACTGTGCAACGCTCTCTTCATCACTGCAGGAATGACACATGAGAATCTAAAAAGTTAGAGCTTTCGATGTGAATAATGAATGTACGTAAGGCTGAATGCCTGCTGGCCCCAATCTGGACATGGCTTTAATTGTATTAAGATACTTGTTGACAGATTTGTGCACATTAAGAATTATTAGGCAAGTTCAGAAATCAGCAATGTGAAGCTGGCTGAACACACATACCAAGTTTGGTAACAATCGGGCCAGTACAACTGAAGTTATCACACTCACGACGGAAATGCCGCATAACTGACTGACGGACTCCCCACTAGGAATGAGATGATTAATCTTTTGCGATTAAAAACTTTACGATTAATTAATCGTAAGAGCTTCTCAATATCGTCATGACGACATTCTTAAGAAAATGTACTATGCCGGGAGCTGGAAGTATATATATATATATATATATATATATATATATATATATATATATATATACACACACACACACACACACACACTCAACAAAAATATAAACGCAACACTTTTGGTTTTGCTCCCATTTTGTATGAGATGAACTCAAAGATCTAAAACTTTTTCCACATACACAATATCACCATTTCTCTCAAATATTGTTCACAAACCAGTCTAAATCTGTGATAGTGAGCACTTCTCCTTTGCTGAGATAATCCATCCCACCTCACAGGTGTGCCATACCAAGATGCTGATTAGACACCATGATTAGTGCACAGGTGTGCCTTAGACTGCCCACAATAAAAGGCCACTCTGAAAGGTGCAGTTTTATCACACAGCACAATGCCACAGATGTCGCAAGATTTGAGGGAGCGTGCAATTGGCATGCTGACAGCAGGAATGTCAACCAGAGCTGTTGCTCGTGTATTGAATGTTCATTTCTCTACCATAAGCCGTCTCCAAAGGCGTTTCAGAGAAACTGGCAGTACATCCAACCAGCCTCACAACCGCAGACCACATGTAACCACACCAGCCCAGGACCTCCACATCCAGCATGTTCACCTCCAAGATCGTCCGAGACCAGCCACTCGGACAGCTGCTGAAACAATCGGTTTGCATAACCAAAGAATTTCTGCACAAACTGTCAGAAACCGTCTCAGGGAAGCTCATCTGCATGCTCGTCGTCCTCATCGGGGTCTCGACCTGACTCCAGTTCGTCGTCGTAACCGACTTGAGTGGGCAAATGCTCACATTCGCTGGCGTTTGGCACGTTGGAGAGGTGTTCTCTTCACGGATGTATCCCGGTTCACACTGTTCAGGGCAGATGGCAGACAGCGTGTGTGGCGTCGTGTGGGTGAGCAGTTTTCTGATGTTTTCTGCTCTTCTCCCTGTACACTAACTGCTGCACCTCCAGCCACATCTCTGTAAAGCTCATCAAGTTTGCGGACAACACCACCCTCATCGGACTCATTTCGGATGGGGATGAGTCTGCCTACAGGAGGGAGGTGGACCGGCTGGTGACCTGGTGCAGCAGCAACAACTTGGAGCTCAACGCCCAGAAAACAGTGGAGATGATCGTGGACTTCAGGAAAGCCACAGCCCCCCGCCCTCCCTCGCCCTCACCAACAGCCCCATCACCACTGTGGTCTGTCACCGCTTCCTCGGCACCATCACCCAGGACCTCAAGTGGGAGTCAACCATCAGCTCCCTCATCAAGAAGGCCCAGCAGAGGATGTACTTCCTGCAGCAGCTGAAGAAGGCCAAGCTGCCTGTCCAGCTGATGGTGCAGTTCTACACGGCCATCATCGAGTCCATCCTCTGCTCCTCCATCACGGTGTGGTACGCCGGGGCCACAGCCAGGGACAGACACAGACTGCAGCGCATTGTGGCCTCTGCTGAGAAGGTGATCGGCTGTAGCCTTCCATCTCTCCACGACCTACACGTCTCTAGGACTCTGGGCTGAGCAGGTCGGATCACAGCTGACCTTTCTCACCCTGCACACGGTCTGTTCAAACCACTCCCCTTGGGCAGGAGGCTACGGTCCATCCGGACCAGAACCTCCCACCATAAGAACAGTTTCTTCCCCTCTGCCGTTAGACTCATGAACTCCTCATAACTCAGTCACCTTAAGCTTAACTCTGTCACTTTATCATGGGTCACTTTAGACAGTGTACTTTGGTTTTTAATTGCACTCCTCCCACTGCACTGTTTTTTCTGTTTCTCTGTTTTTCTGTTGCACACAGCCTTTCATATTTCTTTTTTTTTCCTTTTATCTTAGATTTTATCTTATTTTGACACGTTATATTTTATCTTAGCATTTTATCTCTTCTTAATGTTGCACCATTGTACCGAAGCAAATTCCTAGTCTGTGAATCCTGTTCACTGGCAATGGCAATAAACTTCTTCTGATTCTGATGTCAGTGTTGTGGATCGAGTGGCCCATGGTGGCGGTGGGGTTATGGTATGGGCAGGCGTCTGTTATGGATGAAGAACACAGGTGCATTTTATTGATGGCATTTTGAATGCACAGAGATACCGTGACGAGATCCTGAGGCCCATTGTTGTGCCATACATCCAAGAACATCACCTCATGTTGCAGCAGGATAATGCACGGCCCCATGTTGCAAGGATCTGTACACAATTCTTGGAAGCTGAAAATGTCCCAGTTCTTGCATGGCCAGCATACTCACCGGACATGTCACCCATTGAGCATGTTTGGGATGCTCTGGACCGGCGTATACGACAGCGTGTACCAGTTCCTGCCAATATCCAGCAACTTTGCACAGCCATTGAAGAGGAGTGGACCAACATTCCACAGGCCACAATTGACAACCTGATCAACTCTATGCGAAGGAGATGTGTTGCACTGCATGAGGCAAATGGTGGTCACACCAGATACTGACTGGTATCCCCCCCAATAAAACAAAACTGCACCTTTCAGAGTGGCCTTTAATTGTGGGCAGTCTAAGGCACACCTGTGCACTAATCATGGTGTCTAATCAGCATCTTGATATGGCACACCTGTGAGGTGGGATGGATTATCTCAGCAAAGGAGAAGTGCTCACTATCACAGATTTAGACTGGTTTGTGAACGATATTTGAGGGAAATGGTGATATTGTGTATGTGGAAAAAGTTTTAGATCTTTGAGTTCATCTCATACAAAATGGGAGCAAAACCAAAAGTGTTGTGTTTTGATATTTTTGTTGAGTGTATATATATATATATATATATATATATATAAAACTGCATGTGGGCAATAACACAAAGCGGCCATTGTGTTTTTGGCTGAGGTCTGTGGCACGGTAGTCGACGGAGTCAGGAGAACTGCTATAACAACGGCAGAGGCAACGATGACAAAAGATTTATTTCTCCCATAAAAGCGAGTCAAATTGCCAGTGTGGCAGTTTTTTGGTTATTCACAGGATGACAGTGGAGTCATTGAAGATGGCAGGGATCCAATTTATAAAACCTGCCGGGAAAAAAAAGTGCAGTGAAGTCAGGTAACACTACGAACATGATACATCACCTAAGGGACAACCACACATCTGTATACACTCAAATGAAGATAATGCACAATAACAGATATAGAACATATGAATGACATGCTACTATAAATGTGTCACTCTCAATGGTGTAACTGCCCTGAGCCTAAAGGAACTGACTACTTTTCTTTCAAATGGATATGACAATATGTCCTTTAAGACACACATATTTTGTTTACTTTGAGTTTCACCAAAGAATTTAATATTTTGTGTTATAAAGAATATTGTGTGTTAATATTCAGCCTTGTGTTGTCTTTTTTTGATAACAAAAAATCTTATTTCTTGTTTACATTCAATAAATAAATAAACCGTACATTGTTCCCGTGATTTCTGGTACTTTTGTTTAACTGTGATTGGTTCTTAGGCAATAATCTTACTATCAACATCTGTAATCATCTCATCCCAGCTCTCTGCATATAATAACGTCTACTCCACCAGCTTCGCCGTAGGAAAAACTGAACAGTTTGACAATTGGGGAACTATGAACTGTTGACAGATTTGGCACAACGTACCTGCCTGATTGGTGGTCACATTAAGTGTCACATACTGCTTGGCGTGGTCTTTGGCCAGCTCTGACACCCCGTTGACTGCCTCCAACAGGAAGCTGTAGTTGGTGTGCGACTGCAGGTCGGCCACCATCACCGACGTGTTTGACAGACCAACGTGCCGTGGAAGAAAACGTACGTTGGGGCCACATTCCTCCAAGTCTCTTCCGTCTACCAGGACCTGTCTGCACAGGATGTTGTAGTGCACATCCTTCCTGCCCCCAGTCTCCATGGGAATGGACCACTCCAGGAAGACGCTGGTCTCATTGACGTTGGAGATGGCGTTGCGTGGCGCAGAAGGAGGACCTGGGAAAGATGGAATGTGGTAACATGAAAAAGAGGGTCAAGTATTTTGGGATTAGAAGTGCAGGTAGCTAAGTCGATAGGACCTGGACTGCCGCTACGTATACCTAGGTTAGACACCCGATCACTCTGTGTCCTTGGACAAGACAAGTCCAAGTCCACCCAGCTGGAAATGTGCACTGGCATTAGCTGGGGAAGCAACCTGTGATGACCCATGGACTGTCATCCATGTCATGCTACAGAATCCGCAAATAAGCACCAGGATCAATGGACCTCAGAGCCCACACAGGACTTAATCCCGTCTCCTTACCACCTGTAAAATACTCCTCATATACACAGACCCATCAGTGAAGTAAGTGGGTGGAGTCATTGGGGAACACCAATGTAATTTTTATTCATGTGGCTCGAGGGTAAAAGCTGACAAGAAGCCTAATGATGGGCTAAAGTTGTGGAGCTAATCCTCATATCAATTTTAATGTTACCCAATTTAGTAAAAATCACAAACTGGGTAGAAGCCCAACAATACCTCGCAAATACATATTAAACAGAATTCATTACTTGGTGTAAACAAGCTTAATGTGCTTGTTCTGGAGCCAGATACAGACTAACAAGTCAAGCTAGCCGGTTTGATGAGTTACTGGAGCAAATAACCTCTGCTAGCTATAGATATATATTTTTAATTAACAGAAATGTGGCAGGAAGGTGTTTGAATTACGTCATCAGTCTTAACTCACATCTGACTACAAGGCGTATGATTTGGTTTTAGCGTAACGCTCTGGAGGAGAAGGATTTTGTAAAATTCAGTTATAAAAAAAGCTAACATACGTAGTTGCCACCTTTGTGGACAGAAGACTGTCACAGGACAACTCTACTGTAACAGAATTATAATGAAAGCTAAATCTGGCCATATTTTTGCTTACCAAAATATTTCTGAATTCTGATACCATAGAATGTGTATGGTTTGTGATTAGGCAACAGCAGAAATCTGCATGTCGAATTGCATACCCATGAACTCAAACAGGAATAACAGTAGAAGATGGACTATGCTCTCCAGAACAATAGGTGCACTCAAAAACAAAAAACCCTACGTGCAGCATAAGAATAAAACTAAACATGCACAGTAAAAAGTCTGCAGCACTTTAAATGTGTTAAATTCTCACGTGTGCAGGCCATATTAGCAGGATCCGAGTCGGTCTTATAGTGTCCATCGTCACACTTGCAGGCGGTGGATCCTTTCTGTTTGGCCACACTGTGCGGCGGACATTTACTGCAGGCCAAAGTCTCCAGCAAAGAGCGATAAAAGCCGACTCTGCAGACTGAAAGACACAGGAAGGAAGGCGTGAGGAGGAAGCAGGTGGATAAAGATGAGATGATTACAGCAGATGGAACGATAACATGGTCATGAGAAGCAAGAAAGCAGGGCGAAAAGACTTCAAGGAGGTCAAGGTAGAACATTTGTTCTGTGTGGTCATTTTGAAGCACAGATACTCATCGCACAACTTTTTTGGTGTCATATTTTTACTTTCTCCATTTCTTTTCATTTTATTGAGCATTCCTCAGGGGATTATTTCTTTTATCTCATCTGCACAACCTGTTTTCTTTTAACCATCTCAACAAAAGCAACTGTTTTTGTTTTTGTGCTGCAAAAACAGCTAATTAGACAAGTTTGGCGTTTCCTAACTCTTGACAGGTTGATCATTGCTGAAGAATTAAAGAATGAATTATTTCTTGGTGGAGCAAGCTGGGCAGGAGCAGGGTTGGTGATTACTGTATTAAGCCTCAAACACACAGCCATCACATCATAAGCAACAGATGGGCATGTGCATATTTACAGTGGGCACTGCTCAGTATTTCCACATCATTTGTCTTTGATTATGACTTTATCCCACACTGTATCTTCTATCCAAATCCATTACTTAGTTATTTATTGTGTGTGTGTGATTTTTACAGTAATGTGATTTTTACACCTTTGGTTTTTGTGTGCGCATTATTTATTTTTTTAAATGGCTGGTGAAGCTGATCTGACCAACACCTCCCCAGAGGTGCAAGGTCATGTCAAATATGTAATAATATATAAACATGAAAATATAACACATAACCGCATATAGACTCACCACCAGCTTTTCCTTTGTCAGATTATTTTTAAAATCCAGATCTTGTGGGTCACACAGAGCTCCGTGTGGGTGTGAGTGTTTGCGGTAAAGAGCAGAAAGTGAGTTTTTGTAACCGAACAGCAGTCACATCACTCCACTCCAACCCACCCACCTCCACAAATCGCTAAAATAGGCTACCGCAGTCTCGTTTGGGGGCATATGACATAATTTCTCTTCTTCCAACCATGGCATTTTCAGTTGGTTTTTGGGCAAATTACACACAAACAAAGTGAAAATGCAAAGAAAAAGTGACGATGTGGTGGGAAAGTGGACATGTGTTGCGGTTTGCTTATGATCCAGAGCTCAACGTGTTGAAGCGGTTTTGCAGGTGAGAGAACAGAGCTACTCTGGTTAGCTGTGTAGGCTAACACGTACAGACAACATCTCCTACTCGCTTCATCTTTTCTTCTCTACTGGGAACCAAAAAAAAACTTTGCGCATTTGCTTTGGTGACTGATGCTACTATCTATTTTAGCTGCATGCTAATAACTGCACATGTGACAAACAGGTGCTGGGTGTATTCTGTAGAGAGGCAAATGACACACGAGGCAAAACGTGTTTGGGATGTTTAGCTCTTGTCCCTGTTGTGTAAGGTTTATTCTGTTAATGTGCATGCCTAAATGAAAATAAACACACAACGTGCACGCAACACCTGCAGTGTGTTTCATGCCTTCGTGTTCAATTGTGACTGTTGGTGTATCTTTAACGAATTCCTTGGTAATTAAAGGGAAGCAAACACTTTTGAGAATTTGTTTGTGCATTCCTTGGTAAAAATTAAGTCTTATTCATACACTTGTAGAATGTTTGAGTGCAGTGTAGATAATATTATTTGAATCAAATTTGCTGCTAAATTGACTCGCCATTGGCTGAAGTCAGTGGAGAGCATCTCCGGTTGACATCACTGGTTGGAGTCGTCCTCTGCTGGGGACGAGTGCAGTTTACTGAGCTCGCTCAGTGAAGTTCTATTAGTCTCGTCAAGAAACAGGTGGAATATGCTGGAAAGCTGCGCATGTTGGCAAAACCGCAAACAGAAGAACAAGAGAGACAATATTTCCTTCCATAAGTAATTGGTTTTGGTTATTCTTGTCACTTAGTGACATTTGCCATGCCTGTGCCATCCATTGACACAGACAACACACACACACACACACACACACACACACACACACCACTGACTTCATGAATGAAACTCGGTCAATAAAGGATAATTGTGTAAAAATATAATATAATATATATATATATATATAATATATATATATATATATATATATATATATAATGTTTCGTAATGGTTTTAGGAGCCGCGCTATGCTGAAAACAGCAGCAACACCAGTTCGGTTCAGCCCAGCAGCGCAGCTTAACAATGCAGATCCGTGTAACTTTCAACACTAATATTTGGGAATGTGTGGGTGTCAGAGTAAGTTTAATACTTTCCTGACCTGATTTAATGTTAGTTAATTTTTCTGGCTTGATATCCAGGTCAGAATGGCATTTTAACGTGTATTTTGCAAGTGTGCTCAGTCACGAATCCCCATTGAAAATGCATTAACATCCGGGAACTTCATCAATATTTTGCCTGGTTAGGAGGCATCATGTCGCTGTCCATGAAGGGACATTCATTTAGTGGGCGGCATTAGGAGCGCGGACTCCAGTAGTCATATATAACCTCTTTGTTGGTGCCTCTGACAGGGAATCTCAGAACGAGGCTCATCTTCCCACCAACCAGTGACGTCACCCACCTGAGCTGCATAAATGGCGGCAGCCGGTCGATGTCAAAGCCTCTCAGACCACGACTAAAACAAGGTTTTCTGTAGAGGTTTTATGGTCTTTAGTGTTTCTTGAACTACAACCCCTGGCAATAATTATGGAATCACCGGCCTCGGAGGATGTTCATTCAGTTGTTTAATTTTGTAGAAAAAAAGCAGATCACAGACATGACACAAAACTAAAGTCATTTCAAATGGAAACTTTCTGGCTTTAAGAAACACTATAAGAAATCAAGAAAAATAATTGTGGCAGTCAGTAACGGTTACTTTTTTAGACCAAGCAGAAGAAAAAAAAATATGGACTCACTCAATTCTGAGGAATAAATGATGGAATCACCCTGTAAATTTTCATCCCCAAAACTAACACCTTGCATCAAATCAAATCTGCTCATTAGTCTGCATCTAAAAAGGAGTGATCACACCTTGGAGAGCTGTTGCACCAAGTGGACTGACATGAATCATGGCTCCAACACGAGAGATGTCAATTGAAACAAAGGAGAGGATTATCAAACTCTTAAAAGAGGGTAAATCATCACGCAATGTTGCAAAAGATGTTGGTTGTTCAGTCAGCTGTGTCTAAACTCTGGACCAAATACAAACAACATGGGAAGGTTGTTAAAGGCAAACATACTGGTAGACCAAGGAAGACAAAGCGTCAAGACAGAAAACTTAAAGCAATATGTCTCAAAAATTGAAAATGCACAACAAAACAAATGAGGAACGAATGGGAGGAAACTGGAGTCAACGTCTGACTGAACAGTAAGAAACCGCCAAAAGGAAATGGGATTTACATACAGAAAAGCTAAACGAAAGCCATCATTAACACCTAAACAGAAAAAAAAACAAGGTTACAATGGGCTAAGGAAAAACAATCGTGGACTGTGGATGACTGGATGAAAGTCATATTCAGTGATGAATATCGAATCTGCATTGGGCAAGGTGATGATGCTGGAACTTTTGTTTGGTGCCGTTCCAATGAGATTTATAAAGATGACTGCCTGAAGAGAACATGTAAATTTCCACAGTCATTGATGATATGGGGCTGCATGTCAGGTAAAGGCACTGGGGAGATGGCTGTCATTACATCATCAATAAATGCACAAGTTTATGTTGATATTAGGGACACTTTTCTTATCCCATCAATTGAAAGGATGTTTGGGGATGATGAAATCATTTTTCAAGATGATAATGCATCTTGCCATAGAGCAAAAACTGTGAAAACATTCCTTGCAAAAAGACACATAGGGTCAATGCCATGGCCTGCAAATAGTCCGGATCTTAATCCAATTGAAAATCTTTGGTGGAAGTTGAAGAAAATGGTCCATGACAAGGCTCCAACCTGCAAAGCTGATCTGGCAACAGCAATCAGATGAAGAGTACTGTTTGTCACTCATTAAGTCCATGCCTCAGAGACTGCAAGCTGTTATAAAAGCCAGAGGTGGTGCAACAAAATACTAGTGATGTGTTGGAGTGTTCTTTTCTTTTTCATGATTCCATAATTTTTTCCTCAGAATTGAGTGATTCCATATTTTTTTTCCCTCTGCTTGGTCTAAAAAAGTAACCGTTACTGACTGCCACAATTTTTTTTTCCTGATTTCTTATAGTGTTTCTTAAAGCCAGAAAGTTGCCATTTGAAATGACTTTAGTTTTGTGTCATGCCTGTGATCTGCTTTTTTCTACAAAATTAAACAACTGAATGAACATCCTCCGAGGCCGGTGATTCCATAATTTTTGCCAGGGGTTGTATCAAAAGAAAGCATTTTTTGTATTTATTCATGCTATAAATAATCAGTGGGCTTTTTTGTTCCCCTTTAAATTTGTTGTCCTTGGGTGAAATTTGATCATTCTGACAAGTTTCCTCTAAATCAGATCAAAACTTTGAACACCAAAAACAATAACCAGCAACTGCAACTGCAGGTTTGTGTCAACTGAGGAACACGTGATGTGACTGACCATGTTCGCCCCCTACTGGCATTATGTGGCATACTGCTTCATGCACAGGTCATCTGACTGTACTGCCCTTTCATATTTTTTGGTTTGTGACATTTGCTGGAGCTTTGAGAATTTGTGTCCGACAGAATAAACACAGAAACCCAAGCACAGAGAGCAACACCGTGTCCACAAACACATCAGCCGGCTGAATGAGGTGCAGCAGGTAGGAAGCACAGCGACGCACTCGGAATGTTAAACACACACACACAAAAAAAAAAACACATCCACATCCTCAGTCACCATGGCAGCGCTCCAAGCTAGCCAGTCACCGACTTATCACAGCATCATCATCTTCCTGATTTTGTTGTTACACCCAGACAGGTAAAAACGTCACCACAGCAGCAGGAAGCCGTAATGGGGACACTGGGTTACACAGATTACTGTGTCCACACAAAACGTCTGTGCTGCCGAGAGCTGTTTGTTGAAGACGATGCAGAAGCTCAGCGAGAAGAGACAAATAAAGCGAAAGGGGCGATTACCATGACAAACAGGACTGGAGATTGAAGATGCTTCCTGGGTGTTTGTCCTTGTTGTTGTTATATGAGATCTGTTAGAAAAGTATCCAACCTTTTTATTTTTTTCAAAAACCTGATAGGTTTGAATCACGTGTGCTTGTATGAGCCAACCTTGAATCTTCGTGCGCATGCGTGATTTTTTTCACGCCTGTCGGTTGCGTCATTTGCTTGTAAGCAGCCTTTGTGTGAGGATGGGTGTAGTCTCTCGTTTTTTCTTTGCAAGGAAAATGGCGGAACGACTGGAGCAGCGCGACTGCATCAAATTTTGCCAGAAACTGGGCGACAGCCGGGTGGAAACCATTCAGATTATTCAGACGGCTTTCGGTGACGATCCTATGGGTATCACACAGATTAAGGAGCGGTACAACCGGTTTAAAGATGACCGCACAACGGTGGAGAGCACGCCGTGCTCCAGGCGGCCATCAACATGCTGAAATGACCGGATCATTTCCAAAGTGAACGCTGTGGTGATGCGGGACCGTCGTGTGACTATCCGAGAAATTGCGGAAGAGGTGGAGCACTTTTTCAGCACATTCCACTGTGAAAGAAGATTTTGCCATGAAAAGAGTTGCAGCGAAATTCATCGGCACGAAGCTGATGGCGCAGCAAAAGCGCCTTCGTGATGAAGTCTCACAGGACATGATGTAACATGCCCACCTTGTCCACAATTTCTTGGATAGTCACACGACTGAAAAGCCACCGAAAGCAGTCTGAATCTTCCGAATGGTGGAAGAGGTGGGAATGTTACAACATGTGCTGTGAGGCTTCAACACGGTGGCGCTTTTGTTCCCCCATCAGCTTCGTGCAGATGAATTTCACACTAAAAATCCATCAGGTTTTTGAAAAAAAATAAAAAGGTTGGATACTTTTCTAACAGACCTCGTAAAAGAGGTTCTGAGCGTGGACGGTTTTTCTCCCACCGTCTCTTAACATGTCGGACAACAACACAGACTAAATGTAATTCTCATGTTTATATGCAGAAATGTTTGGTGCGTGTGTGCGTGCGTGCGTGCGTGTATGTAAGAGGATGGTTAATCACACAAAATAGTCAAATTTGCAAATTAAAATACAGTAAAACTCTCATATAATGGATTCAAGTGGACCAGCAATATTTGTCAGTTATAATCAAATTCAGTTCTATGTATAAACCTGACAAAATCTGTTATATGTACGTAACGGATTACAGCCAGGAGGCACTGAACAATCTACGAGGATTCCTGAATCGGGACCTGCCTCATTTAATGACTGGGTCAAAACTTTGTCAGGGAAAAAAAACCTTCTCCATTGCATCTTTATGCAATTTGCCACCGGAACGGTGGCTTTTTCTGGATTAATTTGTCCCTCAATGAGCATCTTTTTTACAATCATCAACCTCCAAACCAAAGGTAAGGTGTCCAATTTCCTCCATGAATTGCAGGTCATTTGAATGTCTTTTTCTGACTCCATGTTGTGAAGTTGGTCATATTTGCAGACTTTTCTGCCAAATGTATTTCATCCATGATAGCAATGTAGTCAGTGTGCGCACTGCAAAAACTTTTAAAATATGATGGGAGAGTAAGGAGTGAAAACATAAAGAGGACAAATCACAGCTGTTTGTGGTGTTTGATTTAGCAGGTGTGTTCTGCGCTGGTTCGCAGCCATGCAGAGGGATCTGATCTAAAGCTCTCTGGTTTGCCACACCCAGGGATGTGTGTGAAACTTAACACTATATTACAGTGTAGGCAACAAGCAGCATTTTGTTAATAATCACCGGCCTTGAATTACGCCCTGCCTCGTTCAGGTCCCACGTCTGAGCATGGTAGGAAAAAATTAAACGGCCAGTCTTTTAATGACAGAAATATGGTGCCTATTTTCCTCATCAGCGAGTGTCAGTACTGAACCTCATTTCGTAGCTGTTACTGGGCACATCCAGACTGCTCTGTCCACTATGTATGAGGGGTTCTTAATGAAAATACATTACGATGGGGTGGGATGTTTCGTCCAGTGTGAGAGAAATCCATTATACAAAATCTGTTATATACAGTGTTTATTACATGGAAAAGCATTCAAAAACATTGGGACTTTTGCTTCTGTGTGGTGAGTGCAAATATCCAGTTTTTTCGATGACCGTTTAGGAAAGTATTCATTTTTATTGTAAACCATTTTCCAACCAGCCCACTGAACATTAAAAATCTGAAAAACATTATGAATCAAATATTTTTTTAAACCTACAAGAGCTGCATGTGGCTGTTAATTAGGTTATCAAACTTAAAAACTCTATTGTTCCATTTTTCTTTTACTTTCTTTTTGTCAGATTTTTTTCTTCACATCTTTTTTTTCTGGCGTTTGGGGGGGGGGGGTGCATCCCTATACCACACACAAAAAATATACATAAAGTAAACTGACTGCATGTATACAGCACTTTCATGGACAAAGCGCTTTACAGTGATGCCACACACACACACCATCATCAACTACCCAAGGAGGCTTAGTGGTCTGACGGGGATTTGAACATAGGAACCTCCGGTCACAAACCCCCCGCTTTACCCACTTGACTGTACCTCCAGTTAAATTGAGATTTGTGCTATTTATAAGCACCAAAGTCCAATTTAAAGCAAAACGTGTGCAAGAATGGTGCGATAATTTTCATGCTCGAGTGCAAAGCTGAAATAAAACTCTTTAAAAAGGACTGCCAAAGAAACACAGATGGTAGGAGAGCGAGGGAAGTAAAAAGTAAAGCACAGGAAAACAAAGTGGAGAAGAGAGAGTATGAGGAGGAGATAAGAAATCCAGGCTCAAAACAATAAAAGAAAGGATGTGGGGACAGAAGAAAAACATTAAAAATTATGACACAAAGACAAAAATGCATGTCAGTGGTGCTGCCTGCGATTCACCTTGACAGAACCTTGGTCTGCTGTCATGGAACATTAGGCACAAAGAAAAAAAATGACACACACACAAATACCACACATAACTAATGACACTGCCAATGCTTACAGTGTTAACTGCAATTAGTGCATATAGTCCCTTTGAAAATTTTAAATAAATTTAGTCTTAAAGTATGATAGAAATGATTGAACAATTTTAAATTGTACTAAAATTAACACTGCAGTGAGTGCATATAGTCCCTTTCAAAAATAGCGTTATAGTTTACACAATAGAGCTGATTTAACATGGTTTAAATGGGAGAAAACACTCGCTGCAGTTTTTAATGGAACTAAAATTAACATTTTAGTTGGTTCATATACTTATTTTTTCAAAAATAAAAATAAATTTATGGTTAAAGTTACTTTACACTATAATCAAGTAATCAAGTAATGGGAGTACAGGCACTCACTGCAGTGTTAAATTTAAATTAACACTGCATTGAGCTTATATTATAGTCTCATTCAAAAACTGTTCAATTTTGCTTTAGTTTGCAGAACAACAGTGTTGATTAAACACTTTTACTATGCACACACTGCAGTGTTAAATTAACACCATGCGGCTGCATTCAAAACCAGCATTGTCTTTAGTGTTAAAGTTAGTTTACACCAGTGACTCCCAAATGATTTCTGCAGGGTCTCACTTTTGTATGCACTCTATTGTCAGTGCTGGATCCTGGTGACTTGCAGGACGCGGTGTGAGGATTTGGGGTTTTTTTTCTTCTTTTTGCTGTTGCAATAAATCAATAACGATGTGTTGAAGAATTGACAGTGCATCGGAGGAGTCTGTAACTATTCCTATGAATTTATTTATTTTAAGTGTGACAATAACGGAACGCAAACAGAGAAACTGATGGTCAGAAAAACATCCACCAAAGGTCACTTTACTGATAAAGTCGGCTCCATTTGACTAATAAGATGCAGCGATGAGTCATTCATCATAATTAATTCCAGTTCATTACCGTTAGTTAACGAGGTAAATGGATTATTTATGCTTCACGGGCAGCGCAAACACTGAACAGGTGTGGAAATTAAATACATGCGTATTTTATCACAAATGACAACAAACGCACAAATAACTGCTGGGATGTATATTAAAACATGCTCGGCCATTTTTCCTCTTAATTACATCTTGGTTATGAAGGAAACCAAAAAAAGTATCCAGAATAAAGAACCTCATCACCTTCACAAATGAGTCCGTGAGAATTTATTTTGTTGATTAGTCAAACCTGAGTCACCTTTTCAAACACCTTCGTCACACAATTATATCACATCTGCAGGAATTCCTGTTTGTAGTTGGCAGTTAAAACATTTTACAGGAATTACAACTTGCATGTTGGCTTCCAGCTTTCGAGAGATTAAGTTAAGATGTGATTAATTAATCCAGCAGGGGGAAGCAAACAACCAAATGCTAAGCTGTCAA
This sequence comes from Thalassophryne amazonica, assembly GCF_902500255.1. Classification (NCBI taxonomy): domain Eukaryota; kingdom Metazoa; phylum Chordata; class Actinopteri; order Batrachoidiformes; family Batrachoididae; genus Thalassophryne; species Thalassophryne amazonica. The sequence goes on from NC_047119.1 coordinate 44,747,548, forward strand.
CTTAACAATAACTCAGAAGAAGAAATGATCATAAAGGAATAGGTCCCGAGCAATCTGGGAAGATGGAAACGTCAGTAGTTGTACCTTGACAATGTCAGAATTACGGTGCTGTGCAAGACTTGTGTAACTGTACAGAGCTGTTGCACAAACCTGGAAATATTGTTTAAAGATTTCCAGACTTTTAGACTTCCAGATTTAGATTTCCAGACTTTTGCATTTAAGCAATATTAAAGCCTCACCCTCAAACCATTTAACAGAAAGTGAGTTGCAAGGTCACTAGGCAGCTGAGACACCGGGTCAGTGCCTTGCTTCCATTCCAGAAACATGCAGTACCGTTCCAGAAATGGCCAATATCGGATGAACAAAAGCAGCTGATCTGGTCCATTTTCCACACTGAAGGTCAAGTCAGGCCAAGTCTGAAAGCATGCACTGGTGCCACGTGTCGCCACACTGCATTACAGAACCACCTTGGGTCCTGGATGGCAACCACCCAGACAGAGGACCAGTCCATCCACCTTTCCAGGATAACCATCTATCTGCTGCAGCCAGGTAATGTGAGGAGGTGTCCTTGGTGTTCTCACGATGGTGGGATACCAAACTCAACTCATGACCAGAGAAATGCACCACATGGTCAAAACATCACAGCTGATGTTTAACACGAATCACAAGGTAACACTTTTGTGACAAAGTCATTCCAACACTACCAAAGGATCCTCCAAAGAGATCTGGTACCAAAGACATTGAGTCATCACCATAAGTCACTGGTTAAAATCCAACTCAGACAGTGACTGTAGTACAAGAACTACATGACTGCAGCCCGTTTCTGCAGGCGCCGAACATCGGTGCAATGCATGCTGGTCACTGTAGGATTTCCCACAACCAGCAATAAGTAAGAGATGTTTTTCTCTCTTTTCTTCTGGTTGTATCACAACAATTTGAAAAGTAATTACACATTTATAGTCGAGAAGAACATCCAGTTCTTGTGTACATGTGCAGCAAACAGATGGATAATTGTTGCCGTTACATTAGCTACAGTGTCGCTGGCGGAAACGACCCATTGTTCGCTGTGAATGCAACCTGAATTTACACTGTGCTGGTGGGTGAGGAGGGGGTGGAGAGGGTGAGAATAAATGCGCATGCTGTCCTTGAACGAGCTGTCGTTCTGATGCCACGCGGTTCTTAATGCGCAGCACAAAGGTTAATGGGTAATTAATATGCAATTCACACTAATTTGTGTGTGTGTGTGGTTAATACGTAATTAATATGCATAACACACCGCATCCCTGACAATTAAGGATCCATCGGCGTCCGCTGGCACTTCTTAACAAGCGTCCTGCTCTAAATTGGAAACATTTAACTGTAAACATGTTGATTTATGTGTCTGACTGTCATTTAGTGACATTAGAGGAAAACCATTAATGGAACAAAGAAGATTTAAATACACACACACACACACACACACACCCCTCCAATATTAAAGGACTTAATTTTATTAGCAGTTAACCTTTTAGCCTGAATACATAAATAATTCAAGACATTATCTTAATGATTTGGTTATTATCAGTTTGTCAGCTCATCATGTAAAAAAAAAAAAAGAAGAAAAAGACAGTCACCCAGTCGGGCAAAAGGAGGACAAAAAGACAAATAGCTCACATCATCTAGGTTTTTCTCCCCTTTCCTACTATTATTCTTGTTTTGTCACAGATTGAAGGTGATTGGCATCAAAATAAACACAGGCAGAAGAACCTTCAAGACTCTTCATACTGAAATTCAACACAATGCTCATTTTGTTACCAGATATTTTTGTGGACCAATAAGTCTCAAAGACAAATGGTAAATATCCTGTTCCTGTGTTTGTCTCCGGGAGCGACTGTGTGGACGGACATAAACACGTGTCTTTCTGTGTGTACGAAGGCAGCGTGGCTTCACCCATCTACACACCGATACAAGCTCATATTTTTTTGTGAAAACAAACACAACCAGTAGATAATGTTGTAATAATACATCAAGTTAATGGGCATTTCCTGTCCACGGCTCATTGTTCCGAGCTCGCCAATTCTCACAAGAACACAAGGGTCAAGCCAGGTCACTGCAGTTCAAGAGCAGCCAAGATGATTAATCAATCACTGGAATCACTACAAATCAAACTATATCAGAAAAAAAAGAACATTGGAATCATCAAACGTAGAATCATTCGGTTGCAGGTCTGTCCAGAGCAAGATCTCACTGATTGTTGAGGAGCGTTTCTTCATTTCGGTATCGGGTCAGGTCTGGCAGCAAATGCTGGAGCCACGCAACGCTGCATCCACCGCTCACTTTAGTCAGAGTAAACCATCGTCATCGTGGCAATCACTCTGTGACAAGGAAAATGGTCGATTACCAGATGGGATTCCACATCCCGGGTCGATCTAGAGATGCCTGTGTGTAGGTTTGCTTAAGATGGGAATGCTGTTGCATACTGACAAACACACAGTCCTTGATAGATCCTTAGCCTGGTCTGATGGAAATCCCAGGTAATCGGGGTCTGAGGGCCTGCTGCAGCCTTTATCCGCCTTCACAGCCGTTAAGTTACAAGCCATCACCTCCTCCACCTGATCCGCTGTTGATTTCTTGTTTCATCAGAACCCTATAAGCCATTTTGTGTTCAGGGTTCCTGTTGGGCCTTCACGGCTAAAAGTAGTGGATAGAGGGCACACAAGTTCCTCAAGTCTCATCCCAACAGACAATCCCGTATTTAATCCTTTATCCAGGTGTCACTATGTGGACGAGGGGTTGGACTTTGACACCAGTCATCATAACTAAGTTTGGTTGACACACTAACATTCCAGGAGCACCAGCACCCAATCTCTTCCCAGTCAAGACCCTAAAGTCTTGCATGTTTGGTCTCTTGCAAAGGTATCAGCAGATCTTCCTCAGGTTCTCTCAACCTCAAATAGCAAGGTCCCAAAGAGATGAACATCACTACTGAGAAACTAATCTCTCAAGTTCGACACTTTCACCACATACAGATATACCACTAAAACATTCTTGGCAAGCCTTATTTTAACTAATTTCGGGTGGTTTTAGATGCACTGAAAGCAAGAATAAGAAACAAAATATTATATTTATGTTGTAATATTTCTAAGATCAAAGTTCTTTTTTGCATGTTTGTCAAAATCTAAATTAATAAATTAAATAATGTTGGAAATGATTAAAAAAACATTAATATTTAATGGACATAGCATTTAGCTTTTAATCCAGTGAAGCAGGCAGTTTTTCTGTCATCCTGACAGTTTGGGGGGGTTTTTTTCCCAACAATTTGAATGGGATTGCATTAATTTTTCTTTCTAAACAATATAACACCTAACTGCATTGTTTGAACAAGAGCTGAACCTGGACTGATTTGTCAAACCTGCTCTTTTAAATGAAAAACTTTGTGACTCAGTTTCACTTTCCTCTTTCACTGATGCTGTGCCACTCCTCCTCTCCACCCCTCCTCACATACCGTCTGCTGTTTTTCAAACTCTGAACCTTTTGGAAACACAAAGCCTTTCAACTGTAAAATAAACTAAATTTCTGAATGTATCTTCACATACAGCTACAGAAGGACCTCTGGATTTTTGAATGTGTAATGAATTTTCATGGTGGCTTTCTTTTTTTGGCATCAGTTCAGAGCAGAGCAGAGATGTTTTCAGCTGCTGCCCTTCAGAGCCACAGAACATGCTGACTTTCTGATCGCTGCTGTTTGCGATTTGATAAGAAAATGAGAAATATATTTCTTATTACTTTAAATAGTGGTTTAAAATGGCAAAACTATGACTCTATAAGCTTGAAATACAATCAAATTGCTACATTTTCAGCAACATTTCAGTTCATTTTTAAGAAATTCTGTGCTGGGTAGCACAGCCAATATGAACCCGAGAGCCGGGTGGAAATTTGCAGTACCGGGCGGGGCCCCCTGCCGCCGCCCAACGTGGCTAGAGGCCTGGAGTCCAACCCCTCCAGGTTGTTAAAACAAAAACTCAAAAACAATCAAACCTATGAGCGTGTACACATGAAAAATTAAAGGGGACATAACGATGGCAAGCAGATTCAAATCTGATGAGCTCTAATGGATGTGATCAATTGAAAAACAAACTGTTTATGTAATATTTCAGACTGCCTGCTTCTTCCTCTAAGGTTAGTAGTGGATGCTGGCTGGATGATGGAAATTAAAAGCAGGTGTCACTGACAGTGTTTATGTAATATTTCAGACGGCCTGCTTCTTCCTCTAAGGTTAGTGGATGCTGGCTGGATCATGGAAATTAAAAGCAGGTGTCACTGACAGTGGGAGACGCAGGTGTCACTGACAGTGGGAGACACAGGTGGCTTTTGCGCTGATACAGACTAAAACACTGAAGGAAACCATTATTCTTTGACTATTTCAGATTGGTTGTATTCTAAAACTCAAATGTCAGTCACATCCCCAGACAATCCCATGGAAAGGAATTTATAGCAATTTAGCCACAAAAGCCAAGAAAGTGAGGGAGGTAGTCACACTATACAATGTTGATGAAATTAGTCAGAGAGAGAGTGTTTCTGGACTAGATTTACTAAATCAGAGAAATAAATCTTCATTAACAGGTTGTTACCGGTGGTTATTGTCTAAAACTCAAATAACACTGTCATAAAATCTACAGAACCCTGAAAAAAGGATTTTATAACAGTTTCACCACACGCAGAAAAAATGCAGGATGCAGTTAAGTGAGGTGTGAAATGAATGAGGTTAGTGAGAGAAAGTGTGTATGGTGAGACATTTTCTAAATCAGATAATTAAGATGAGCAAGGTCAAGAGGTCACCAAAGCCTATGTCTGGACACCAAGGGCACAGCTGCTTGCCCAACAGAGAGTCATTGAAATTCTGAGTGTGAGATCATTATAAAATGTCTGATATGAATGATCAGTTTAAATGGTTGACTATTTTGCTATCAATCAACTGATCATATTTGATTTACTCTTTAAGTGTGGTTCTAACAATTACGAGATGTCAAAGAGCTTTTATCCTGATGAGAACATCATGTCAGTCTGAACAGCTGCAAGAAAATAAAAACACAAATCTAAGAAAGTGTCACTTGTGTTGATGCATCATTATTTCGGAAAAATGTGTCATTTGGGAAACTGAGCACTTGTTAACCCAAATGCATCAATGGCATCTGTCACATCCCGTGTATAACCGATGGAACTGGAGCTCATGAAACACCAAAGTATTTGCAAAAAGATGCTCGTCTCACCAAAACAAACAATTTATTAATATTTCACCAGCTGCAGTAATCTTCACGCACCTTTGTGCCCTCACACTTCCATCTTTGTGAGAATGTCGCTACGGCTGCAGCTAACAATTATTTTCAATTGGCTATTGTTTTCTGCAATAATCATTTCATGTTTAACAGCTACATCCTACATATACCGACATTCTATTGCATTGATATGAATAGGGCTGGGTATCAAGAACCGGTTCTTTTTCGGGCATTGTTAAGAAATTATTTGATCGACATCAATAGCATTTTTGCTTAAAGATTCCCTTATCGGTCCTTCAGAGCAGTCGTCGTTTTTGAGGGTGTTTGTCAGGAAAATTATCATTTCTCTACGCTGATTACAGACCCTGCAGCAGGTCTGCAATCAACCGCTTCTGCAGTGTGACTCTGCTTGAAGCTTGAACAAACGAAGCAGTGCTCCGATCTGCTGCTTCATTGGTTCTCTGCTTCGCTGCTTTTCAGAAGTGGCAAGTCGGATTAAAGTCACAACTGGGCACTCTTGTCTTGTTGTGGGCAAGAAACGAGAATCGTCCTCCTTTCCGTTCACACAGCTCCCAAACGTGTGCGCTGCTCTCTGCCGAGTTAAGATAGAGTCCGGCCGGAATTAATAACTTCAAAGTGAATTGCCGTTTTAAATCTAATGACCACCTCTTTTCAAACGTTGTAACACAAACAATAAACTACAATCGACTAAAATGTTTTTCACCTCCAAAAATGAGACATCCTGCATTCTTTACGAATTACATCCTGATGTGCAGCGAAGCTGGCTGAGCTCAGCTCAGTATGGAGTATGATGTGACATTTGTGCCATAATGTCTGAAAGGAAATACTTTTGACAAAAACTACAGATTTTGTTTATTTTTATTTATGTCCAGAAATCAAAGATCCACCATGTAGAGTTTATTTATGTCCAGAGATCAAGGATCCAGTGACCAACTTCATATTTATTTACTTTAAGACTCAATAAAATGTTGACATAAAAAAACCTTTAAAGCCTACTTTTAGTACACAGGAAATTCACAAGAGGTATTGATAAGGGAATCGACAAGGAATCAGATCGATAAGGAGAATCCATAATGGCATCAATATTGATAAAATCTTATCAATACACATCCCTAGATAAGAACATACTCAGACTGAACCAGAGAAAAAACAGAGAGAAAAATATGACTACAACTGCTCCAGTTTGTTTTGTTTTGCATTTTTCCCACAAAGAATTCCACTCTGAAGCTTTGTGTGTATTTGAATTGCTATCCAAAACAAAACTTGAAGGAACACACTCCAAATTAACCCGGTCTCATGGATTGTCGTGATTCAGCAGCACAAAATATACATTAATCTGTTTGTTCGTCATACTGTCATGAAAAGTGCAAAAATTTCATCATGGCAGCACGAATTCATTCCGCATTCCGTGATCACTGCACGAAATTAAAAGTGCAGCGGGGGGGGGGGGGGGGGGGGGTATGTTTAAGGTTAGGGTTGGGGTAGGTGTAGGGTTAGTAATAGTGAGTTAAAAAAATCACGTAAATTTTAAATCATTTCATGACGGGGGAAAAAAAAAAAAAAAAAAAAGTGAGACTGGCCTGCCAAAACTCCAGCAGCACAACTTATCCAAGAACAGAGAAAGGCTAATGAGCCATTGGTCCAGGGACGCAGAAATGAAACCTTCTAGGTACCAAGACCTCCAATCAAGGGAAGGACCAGTGTTGCATTAGTCAGTCTGGTCTGAGGTGTGTGGATGAGGTGAGCGTGGTATTTCCTAACAGGGTTCATTCTTCATTCACATGGGAACAACTAGAAAATTGTCAAGTGAGAGGACAACGGACAGAGGAAAGGTCAACTGGATCAGGGGTACTTCTCTGTGACTAATAAGAATAATCCCAAAGCTAACCAATTTCAAAACTGGAAGAAGTGTAGTAACTACTAGAGTCCCTACAGGATATGGATTTTTAGGGGCCAATACGATTTAGGTATTAGGGAGTAAAGCCTTTTGATACCAACCGATCTTCTGATACATTAAAATTATAAATGATTCCTAACATTTCTTTAATAAAAATGTAATTGAGGCTTTATTAGATTTTTTACAGTTTAACATGAACTTTATTTTAAATAACTATAATATAACCAACAACCAAACAACTAACATCACTCTACCTTCACACTGATTGTCAGTCACCATGTCCCATCACCTCAGCGTTTGCATAAAATACAGTTTTCATCTATTTTGGCCCCGCCTAACTGGGTGATATAATGATCATTTGTTTCGTGATGCTGTAAATTAATGGCAGCTGATCGCTTTGTATCTGTCTCTTGTAGCCATATTTGACAGCAATGCTGTGGGAGTGCCATCTGCTGAACAAAGTACATAACAATTTTCAATAGCCAAAGTGTTTTCATTTTCAAATCTGAAAAAAATAATGCAGATTCGATAGGTTTGTGAAAGGCTCATATTGGTCGATATTGTCAGCCAACCAACATATTGGTGGGGCTCTAGTACAAACCCACCTGCTTGTTTTGGTAAATCTAAAATTGATTTTCCACAACATATGTGGTGACTTGCCAACCCACTAAAAACAACAACAAAAAAAATAAAAAAATAAATAAAAATAAAAATCTGATTCATTACTATACAAAAAAAGAAAAAATTATTTAGGTGACACCTGGGAGCATGTGAGCATATCTGCATCCACCACACCACAGATTGACCTTGGTAGTGTCAAACATTCCATCTCAATCTCTCAAAAGCGATGCCTGTTGGTGACAACCAAGATGAAAAGGGCGTGTCCTCCACTTTTTCCAGTTATTGGGGTCTGAAACACACTGAAACAGCTGTGTGCCAGATCATGCCAAAACAAGTGTGGCTACTAAGTAACCACTAGTTTGACACAAAGTCATTCCAGTTGTACACAAAGATCCTCCAAAGAGACCCAGTAGTAAAGTCATTCAGTCATTACGTTAGTTCACCGGTTGAAGTCGAAGTCTCACAACCAAACAATAAGACAGGAATCATCAGGACCTTAAAGGACCTTCGTTCACCTGCCAAGATATCACAATCCGTAAACTTGTTTGACCAACAACCTCAGGACTCCATAAGCTCTTCCTTGGTGTCTCTCAATCGTAGAATGAGGACCCAGAGACATGGAGATAAAAGAAACAAGTTCAACACTTTCACCACATGCAGATACACTTCTGTTGGGTGAGTCCAGGAAGCCTGGGTCTTGGGTCGTACTATATCCAGGATATAAATTTAAATATCTTGTTCAAATATCACCGGTCGCGGCCGCATCGTAAATCCTACGGTTAGCTGAAGGGGCCAATAAAATAGTAAAATATGAAGTCTGATGACCCAAACTGGCCCAAAACGCCAAGTCAGACAAACAGGCTCCATTAATGTCGACCCCAGTTTGATACTTCTCACACTCCTAACAGAATATGTTTTCTTGCATCGCTGTTACGGTGCATTGGAACGGCAGTCCTCAGAAGCGAAGCACTGTCTCTGTGCTGGCAGTTAGAAGAAGGGGGAAGAGGACGAAGCACTTCTGGGGAAGTCAGTTTACCCAACAAGCACTCAGGAAGCACTTTAGTTGTCATGACAGCATCACTGGGTTGAGATGACAGGGTGATGGAGAGAAAAAAAAGAAAGAGCGAGAGGGTGCAGCAGGAAAAAAAACCACGAGTGTCGACATGAAGATCTAAAAACATGAATGAACCCTTTTAGTCTTAAATCCAGTTGATTCATATTTCAAAAGATGATGGAAATAAAAGTGCTTCATACTGTTCACATGTGTCTGAACAATAATCCACGAGGTTCTGTCTCACCACAGACGCTAAATTTTGTCAGAATTTAAATACTAACTTTTTAATTATCTTGTCAATGTTTTAAGTTAAATCAGATCCACCACTGGGTACCTCAGACTCCCGGTAAGGAGTCTGAGGTACACAGAGGAACATCACTGCAAGCATGAAGGGAACCCATCAGATCTTTGCTGATGGTAACTCCACAGTTTTTAGGCCAAAATGCTCAAAACGTTACCGTTTTGTGTTTATAATATCGTCAGAGTGCCATCTACCCGGCTGCGTGTATGGTTGCCACCCAGGAGGGTTCTGTATTGCGGTGAATGTAGAGATGTGGAGACCCAACACACAGTCCCAGCCAGACCTGACCATCGACACCAAGTATGCCAGACATGAAGCCAGAGTTTTGATTTCTCTCATGCCAAATATGAAGTAAATACCGTGGGTGGTTTCTGAAACCTCGCTAGGGACAGACATGAAAGATTGGACAGGAATGCCCAGCACAAGTGAGAAAGCTGTTTGGACAACAGCGGTATTCCATTATGGTGTCCAAACCTGACAAGAGCTAATCTGTAGTTTTCCAGACTATACAGTATGTCGCAAAGGAAGTCTCATATGACAAAGGAGTCAAGAGACCCTGAAGTCCTTTGGACAAAGAAAAAGTCATTTTGACCAAATATGGAGTAAGTGGTATTAAGTCACAAAATCAGAAAGTCCGGCTTTGCTCTTAACTCTTAGCTTCATAGTGCAGTAGAGCGGAGAAGATTATTTCACCAAAACAGATCAAATCCAGGCTTGCATCTCAGATGTACCTTCTGGCAATTGTAGCTAAACGTTCAGGTCTTTTTAAGAAAATCCTCCCCTATACCACCTCATCATTAACCTGCACAACTGGCGATGCAAAATGCAAAACTTGCACTGTGCACAATTTCTCCAATCACAGCCACATAAGCCTATAACTTCTTCTGGGTTGTCTGGGTGTCTTGGTGGCTTTCCTCACTCTTCTCCTTCTTGCACAGTCACTCAGTTTTTGAGAACTGTCTACTACCTACATGCAGATTTACCATAGAGTGCCATACTGTTTGTATTTCTTCATAATTCAATCAATCAATCAATCAACTTTTTTTCTTATATAGCGCCAAATCACAACAAACAGTTGCCCCAAGGCGCTCCATATTGCAAGGCAAGGCCATACAATAATTATGAAAAACCCCAACGGTCAAAACGACCCCCTATGAGCAGCACTTGGCCACAGTGGGAAGGAAAAACTCCCTTTTAACAGGAAGAAACCTCCAGCAGAACCAGGCTCAGGGAGGGGCAGTCTTCTGCTGAGACTGGTTGGGGCTGAGGGAGAGAACCAGGACAAAGACATGCCGAGAAGGGGGGCAGAGATCGATCACTAATGATTAAATGCAGAGTGATGCATACGGAGCAAAAAGAGAAAGAAACAGTGCATCATGGGAACCCCCCCACAGTCTACGTCTAAAGCAACATAACCAAGGGATGGTCCAGGGTCACCCGATCCAGCCCTAACTATAAGCCTTAGCGAAAAGGAAAGTTTTAAGCCTAATCTTAAAAGTAGAGAGGGTGATGGCTTCACCATCACAGAACCTCATTCACAACCACTACAAAAGACTCTAAGCTGTCATTGATGTTCAAGGGGGAAATACGCAGTGTTGAGATTAAGAACAGGGGTATGTAAACGTTTGATCACTGTCATTTGGGTAGTTTCTGTTGTCAATGTGATTTAAAAAGCGTAAACACAGATGTTTGACAATAATGGCTTCACACAACCACTAACCATGAGTTGAAAACAAGTTTTTGTGTCATCATTCATATTCTCTGAAAAATGGCCAAAAAACAAAAATTCTACCAGGGTACGAGAGGTGATGGTCTAGTGGTTAAGGCATTGCGCTTGAGACCAGATGATCCTCAGTTCAAACCCCGGCCTGACCGGAAAATCACTAATGGCCCTTGGGCAATGTTCTTAATCCCCAAGTTGCTCCTGGTGTGCAGTGAGCGTCTTGCATGGCAGCACACATCGGTGTGTGAGTGTCTGTGTGAATGGGTGAATGTGAGGCATAATTGTAAAGCACTTTGAGTGTCTGATGCAGATGGGAAAGCGCTATATAAATGCAGTCCATTTACCATTTGTATGTAAACCTTTGAGCACAACTGTGTTTGTGTATTTATATTTACATTTGTAAATTGTTTTTTACTTTCATTTTTGATACCCTGTGTGCTGCTATCCAATGCTGCTGGAACCTCAGTTTCCCTGAGGGAGTCATCCCAGGGGATTAATAAAATTCTATCTAACCTAACCTATTCGACAAATGGGTAAAAATGCTTTATTGTTGAAGCCTGACATGCAGCGTATTTCACTGGTTCTCATATCTTAATATTAATATCATCTTATGCTGCTACTGAAACGTTCTGTTCTTAAAAGAGCCTAGATTCAAATTCAGCCTTCAAAATATGGATATGAAATATGCATCTTAAAAAAAAAAAACACACTAAATACTGTAAACTTGAATGGTGACTAAAGTGAAAATAGTTGAGCCTCTGCCTCCAACAAAACCCCAAATACCCTGTTGCATAACGTCACTAACGGAGTTAAAGCATCCTGGCATTATGAGGATCTGGCAGCATGGTGCTTTAGTGGAGAGCACTGCTGCCTTGCAGCAAGAAGGTCCTGGGGTCACTTCCTGCCTGGTGCTTTCTGTGGGGCGTTTGCGTGGGTTCACTCCGCGTGCATTAAATTGACTGCAGTTGTGGTTGTGTTTGTCTGTATGTATATGTGGCCTTGCGATTGACTGGCGTCCTGTCCTCTCGCCCTGTGACTGCTGGGATCCAGCTCCCCTGTAACCCTTAATTGGAGTAAGCAGGTATAGAAAATGAATGAATTATGAGGATCTGACAAAGTTTAAAGGTTTCTATTACAAGCTCAACACAACATTATACAATAACCCATTGATCATTAAGCATTCTTGAGTTTACAGCCGACACGTTACACATTCTGAAGGTGTAGTTGAGGACTCGACAGGTCTGGTGGCTTTTTTCAGAACCTGACTTCGAGTGCAGTGTGGTGATAACCAGCACCTCCCTCCGCTGGGTTTGGAGCAGCATCAGCAGTGAAACCTTAAAACTTCCCAGTCAAATCACCCTCACCTGCAAATTCTGGGTCCTGACCTGAAGAATGAGCTCACAGATACAAGCGGCCGTAATAAGTTTTCTTTGCAGGGTGGCTGCACTCGACTTTCAAAACCGCATGAGGTGCTCAGACATCAGACCGATCTTGGTATCTGATTTACTACCACTGTGACCTGGTACGTATGAAGAAGAGGAAAAGGCCGCATTTGTCTTGTGATGTTTAAAAAGAAAAAACTTTTTAAAGAGTAAAGGCATCTACTTGAAACTTGTGTTTACCTCCTCCTTGGGGTTGAAGTTTTGTGAAATGAGACGATGGGATGCAGGCAGATGGCTCCTGGGAGGAGATACAATAGACGCCCACAGGAGACAGATGATATCGACATAAAAGACATTTGACGTTAACAGCACATCTGGGTAATCACATTGGAACGGCAGAAGATGTTATCTGTAACACCATTATCACCACGACACCACCATTATCAACCACAAGCTCCCCCCACTGCAGGGGCAAGCCACTTGCATACATCCCATAATTCCCTGAAGGGGAGATGGAGAAAAGCTTCCTCGCGTTACTACACCAGCCAGTTTCTAATGGGAGTGACCAGATCGAGTTTGACATATGCAACAGTGACATCTGACAGGAAGCCAAACACAGAGGAACCACCGGGGAACCCAGGACCTCAAACAAAGGAGCAGCAGGAATTAAAGTGCTTCTCTGACAGGTCCTCAGCTCAGAACACTGGGAAACTCATCTCATTAAAAACTTTTTCAGATCCATGTTTTCATTTGCATTCCTGATCCACTGTTAGGCGCCCTCCACACTGCCAATCACTTAACTGTTTATTTTCCCTTCAACACAGGTGAACCAAAACACATGGCCATCAGTTCAGCATTCTGTGCTGCCTTAATTACCACACATTCCATAATTCAGCCAAAACATCTCATTGTTCAGGTCATGGAATTTTTACAGTGAATTCAAAATCCTAAACTTCTATTCCACACACTTGTTAAATATGAATATTTTCTCCTTTTTAATTTATTTTTATTATTATTCTCTGACATTCTAAGACACCATTTGCTTGTTTTACACTGAACTGGTTGGAAATTTTCACTGAACTCACTCACATCTTTGACCGCTTACTCAATAAGGCTCATGGGGGGCTGGAGACCATTACAGCAGTCACACAGTGAGAGGTGGGTTACGCCCTGGACAGGACCACATGCAGACAAACTAATAATAATAATAATAATATATAAACAAACATTTAAACACATATAAACAAACACATTCCACCTGCACGCACACCTACGGACAATTTAAAGTTTCCAGTTCACCTAACCTGCAAGTCTTTGGATGCAGGAGGGAGCCGGAGCACCCGGAAGGAACCTACACAAACACGGAGGAGACTTGCAAACTCCACACAGAAAGGCCACAGGTGGGAATCGATCCCATGACTTCTTGCAGTGAGGCAACAGTGCTAACCACTAAGCCATCGTGCCACCCGCCCGTTACTGAATTCTTGATAGTAAAAAGTAAAAACAATAAAATTTAGTAATTCTAACAGTAAAAAAATGTTTAATCTTTAAACGTTATATCTCCATTAGTTATCACGCACTTATAACAATGTTTCAGTGTCGTGTAAAAAAGGTATAACAAATGTTGCAACATGGTTCAGTTGAGTGTACGAGTGCTTTTAGCAGTTGGCGACTGATGACTTGGCCTTATGTACTGCCAAAGTTATTTCATAATTTATCTTGTACTTAAAATGCAAGCACAAACAAGTAGAAAACAGGAATAAAATGCATTTCAGGTACACAAATGAATCAACCCAAGCACAACATAGAATTCATACATACAATAGAATTTTAAGTATTTGAAATGAGTACTTGAAATGCTATTGGATGAATATGAATTGTATGCTGTGTTTTGATTTATTCATGCACACAAATCAAAATGTGTACACAAATAATCAAAATGTGTGTATAAATCAATCAAAACAAGCATAGGAATTTATGTTGTGTATTTTGAGTTAGAGTTTTGAGTTTGAGAATCTGTGTACAAATTATTCAAAATGTGTGCACAAATTATTCAAAACCAGCATAGAAGTGTATGTCTTGTGTTTTCCTTTATTTATTTATTTACTGGAGAGGTGATTGTCTAGTGGTTAAGCGATGGGCTTGAGACCAGAAGGATCCCCATCAGGCTGGAAAAATCAGTGAGGCCCTTGGGCAAGGTTCTTAATCCCCAAGTTGCTCCCAGTGTGTAGTGAGTGCCTTGCATGGCAACACCCTAACATCGCTGTGTGTGTGAATTGGTGAATGCGAGGCATCACTGTAAAGCACTTTGAGCTTCTCATTCAGATGGAAAAGCGCTATATAAATTGAGTCCATTTACCATTCCTGCACAAAGTCAAAACAGGCATAATTTTGAGTGCTTGAAGTCTTTTTACACATCATACTAGTTTGATTTTTTTTGTTTGTTTGACTGTATTGTAAAGCATTTTGTTATTCTGTGAAACTTGCTTTATAAATAAACTTTAGTTTGTACACTTTAAATTCCACTTATACACAGACACATACATTCTCTGCAGACTTCCAGTTGTCATCAGTCACATTAAAATATTAGATAAAAATAGGTCAACACCAAATGTAATTGTTTTATCACAATTTTCCTATGCTATCATTCTTTTAAACATTTTAGTGCATTTCATTTTAATTATTGCTTTGATTTCAAAACTCCCTTTCCTCAGAGTGTAGCACACGCTTGAGTTTTATTTCTGATTTGGAAGGTTTTATACAAACTCATTAAATATTAGCAAATAGTCTTGAATGTCTTACTTCTTATTTAAAAAGCTTCAATTTTTTAACAGCTATCTGAGTGAAAATTCAGCCACTGAAGAGTTCAGGCATTTACATCCAGCTACGTTCAGAATTTTCACATTTTAAAAACCAGGCAACCGATCCAAACTGACACTGAATACATCAACTTGTGAACACGTCTGGCTCCAGTGTGATTGAAATGCACATGAAAAACTATTTGCTAAAGTGGTGAACACATATGGTTACAAAGCTGTGCGTGAAAGACAGAAACCCTGCCACGTCAGTCTCTGCAGACAGCTTCAAAGCCTCGTCTGCATATGAAACCAACAGAGAAACCCTCACTACAGCTAAATTAATTGCTCGCCGTGTGCTCCTTTATGCCAGCTCACAGTCAGTTTTGTTGACTTTACTTCACTTTGCATCTGGAGCACATTAAATATAATCCATTTTACTTTGAGGGCTGGAGACATTTAATCATGGGCACTCATTTGCATGTCACACATTTTTTTTTTTATTCAAATGCAAATATTGAAACTCATTAAATGGAAAATCAATTACACTTTTTTTCTGGCCGAAAGTGCTCCACTGCAGCAGGACAGTGGAACCAGAGCACAAAGCGTTATATCCACGAGTGCATCTGACAGGACGAAGAAGCAAAGTCAGATTTTACTCTGTGACTGAATATACGAGAGCATCAGCAAAGCCGCTCTCCGACGGGTCTCATTAAAGTCAACCACACCATGACGCCAAGTTTTGATTGTTTTTTTTTAGTGCTGGAGTTGTCCACAGTCACATCCACAACAGCCCACTACCACAGGCAGGGAGATTGTCTCTGATCAATGATTTTAATAAAAAGCTCAATCTGAAGCCAGTGCATTACCATTTAAAGCAGTCCATTTATCACCTCGAGACAACCATTTTATAACAATACTCCATGGGCCAGATAGGTTGGTCACTACCATTATCCTTTTTAGACATCAATGTGAACAAGACCAAAGAGAGGGCAATTGATTTTCAGAGACAACAGGAAGCCATCTCACCTGTAGTTATTAATGGCTTGAGGCAACTTTGTTGTGATTTGGTGCTATATAAATTAGAATAAATTATAATTAAATTAATGATCTGGCTGTGGAAACTACAGAATTATAAATACCTTGGGACTTTTATTGACAATATAGACTTATTTTTGAGCATCAGATTGATCAGGAATGTAAGAAAGCTCACCACCGCATGCATTTTTAATTTAAACTCATGCATTTTAATGTGGACAGCACTTTTATTAAGATGGTGCTTGTTGTTGCTTTATTGAACCTGTTTTTACCTTTTCTTTTATCTACTGGTATGGGTTTTTAACTTGAAAACATAACGCAATGCTAAAATACCCTCGACAATATGAGCACTGTGTTCTTTGCAGTTGTTTAATTAATTAATTATTCACCCTCTGCGGTCCGAGGGAATTTTTTGGACACTTCACTCGCCTGGCATACATGTTTTATTATTGCTGTTAACAGCTCTCTGTCTCTATCTCTCTTTTCAGGACAACCTGTGCTTTCATAATATATATGCTTTTGTTGTGTTTTTACAATTTAATAAAGGTTTACAATCAAAAATTATGGAAGGAAAAAGTTAAAGCGAAACTTTTCCACATACATTTATTCAAAAACACAAAGCAAACTATAATAAACTGTTTTGACACTTTATAAAGGTAATTTGAGGTCTTGTGTGAAAGACTGTACAACAAAAAGGTTCAAACAATAAACACAAATGCACATTTTGAACAACATATACAAAATGGTCTATGCGTTTGTATTGTCTTCATGGTAAAAGCAACAGAGTTATCCAATAACATTCACATGAAAACCAGTGGAGCAATCCTGATAGTTACACACTCTTTGTTTGAGCATGTGAGATTGTCATCAGAGGCCTCTCCATCTGCTTTCAGTGATCACTGTGCGTAATGGCGCAGGGTGCATTTGGAGCCCAATAGTATGTACTCATTGGAGTACCCAGGGGGCTATTCAAACGGGGCCAACTAGTAACATTTCACTCCTGAAACGATCTTTGGCTTTTCACGTGAGGTGAATCTGCCCTACGGTTGGATTTTGGAAAACCATGTGACGGTGAACCAATTCTGATTGGACACTCACATTGCGCACGTCATCACACAGCTTCTATGAGGAGTACAAGATGGCCGATGGCTGGCTCAAAAGTCTGTGGAATTAACCTTTCAGCGAAAAAAGTAAGTTTCTATCTCATATTAAAAGTTATTTATAATTTAGTAAATCTTGGTCTTAGCCATCGTATAGGACGGCGTCGGCCCCAGAAGGTTAAGATCCTATTGTCTTACGTACAATTTGTACATGTTCAATAAAACCCCTCTACCAATTATTCAATAAAAAAAAAACGTTTTTAACGGCGTATGCAGGAGGCTTTGCATGCGTGTTTACATGAGCTTTCGACAAGAGAGTAAGTTGTGCATGTTAAGGAATATTTATGGATCACCCTCCTGCGCAGTTGCTGGTATTAATGAGACAAATTAACTCCATAGAAAGTTAGCTAACATCCGCTAAATGTCATAAATCACTTCAGATGTGTTATTGGGCTCTAAAAACAGCCTTAGAAGTGTTTATTTCTCACTAGCTTTTACAGAATATATGACAAAACGGTTATATTTAGACACAAACGAAACAGTTTTGCAGCTAGCTACCAGCCTGTGATGTCACCATGCTAACGTCCGCGAAATAAGTTCAGAGGTGTTATTAGGTTCCAAAAAACAGCGTTCGAATCAAAGCAGTGCGTGCAGCAGAAGCCCCTGGTTGCAAGCATAGCGATGATGCCAGATTGGGTGGCTTTGCATTTTATTTTGTCAGATGAAGGTGGGTTTTGAATGGCCTTTGGACTGGAAATCTTAAGCTGTATCTGGCAACACTGCAGCAGCAGCAGCAACTCACATGATGATGCCATGATGTGTCACTATGTTAGCCCTGAGCATGAATGATTTTTACAAATCTATTTATTAAAAAAAAAGGAAAAAGAGGCAACATGCAGCCTCGCAATCTGCCTCAGAGGATTTAGTTGCTGGATGTGGATCAACCTCGGGTGCCTGCCCAACACACTCCAAAAACTATTAGATACAAGTAATCGTGACACTTGTGACCGTTTTTCCTATTGTTTTTACTTTACCCTTAGGTTTTAAGGAATTAATAACCACGGTTTTCCAGAAACATTGTATCTATTAATATCGTTAGTAAGCAACAATTAATGCAGACTCGTATTAAGACTGTTACAGACACATTTCTGAAGAATGTCATCAAATTATCGTTAATTCACACACATCAAGAGTTATGTATGAGATGGGACAAAAAAGAACTATGTAAACTTGGACAGTTGGTCCTGGTTACATCACTGAGACTGGTCAGTAGGACGTGATGTTTACAGTTAAGAAGCATTATGAGCTGAAAAATGTTTCAGTTTCTGTAGCTCCATGAGCTCGCCGTGTCATTCAGAGCTGCTTGGGGTCCGGAGTCCAGAGTGAAGGAGACAGGACGAGGGTGAAGAAGTGCCACTGCAATCATTCAGCCTGGTGGTGGGAATGTTTGGATCAGAGTGGAGGAAAGGGAAATTCCCTCCACTGGGGCAAGCACGCAGAGTAAACCGAACCACAAAAAACAAGCCGTCACGCAAACCCAGGCAGAAAAGACGGGATGAAGAGCAAAGCAAAAGAAACACAAAGTCATGCATGCTAAACGGAGTGGGCTCTGTATAAACAGCTGTTTATAAATATGTAATTAAGGTTCGAGTCTCCCATGTGCCCTTCTGGCAATGTCAAGGCTACAACTGTAAATGTCTTTAACTAATCTCTCCCTCTCGTCCACTCAATCATGAAGCTGTGACGGGTGAGGGCCAACGTCATATGTGCAATATCTCCAATCACAGCCAGTGGAGCATGTAACTTCGTCTTGTCAAGAATGTCTTGGAGGCTTCCCTCACTCATCTCTGTGCGGCCTCTGTTTTTGAGGATGTGCTGCTCTTGACAGCGTAACCACGCTATTCACTGTTGTCTACATTTCCTAACGACTGATTTAATTGAACCCAAAGGGAAAAGCTACAAAAGGGGTGATTAAGTTGAGGTTTATTTGTCCAATCCTTTATGTGTGTTTTTACATTTTTAGCTCATTAAGTTAGTCGGCGCATTTCCTCTTGCTTCGTTTCACATAAGCAGCACCAGTGGAGCCAACAGCCAGTCAGTGGTGCTGCTCCACCAGAGAGCAGCGATGCATGTGTTTAAAGGACATTAACTTTAAATACACAAGGTGATTGTATTCACACATCGTCAACAATGAGCATCAATCCTCGCTCTGTTTCATAACATCAGTGCTGAAGCAGCGGTAACAGAGCGCTCTGACAGACTTGCAGCGGTACAAATTTTAAAACATATCCCACTCTCGTTCACTTTAAATACACAACTAGTCTGTTTCTGATGAATGTGGCATGTGATATAGCATTTGCTGCAGTGTAACAACAACAACTATATGTCAGACCAGAAATCAAAGCACTAAACAAAATTAAAAAAGTACAACTATAACAATGCACAAAAATAAATAAATAATTAAGTGTTGGTCATTGTCACATCTGTTTTCTCCTCACATACACCCGTGCAGGTATGTAGGCAGAGGAGCGAGAGGCAAGGGGAGAGGACAACCCCCCCCCCCCCACCACACCCCCCCCCCCACACACACACACACACCACATAGGAAGAAGGAGAAGAAAGAGAATGAATTAATTTTTAATAACTAAAACATTCAATGAATATTATTGCGATTGTCCTACTTTTACTACTACAATCCTGTCCTAAGTGGGACTGATGATATCAAATCAACCACATCATACAAAAATACCCAATTAATTAATTTTTTAAATAAATAAAACACTAAGGTGCAGGTTGGATTGAAGGTGGCTTATTTTTCTTAACAGACGGGAGGACCTGACTAAGCTTAGACCTTACTTGTGTGAGCGCCTTGAGGCAAGTTTGTTGTGATTTGGCACTATATAAATCAATTCAATCAATCAATCAACTTTTTCTTATATAGCGCCCCAAGGCGCCTCAAAATGAAAATAAATCGAAATTGAAATTGGAAACTTGTTAAACTGTCAAACATATAGTGGCTTGACTTTCATGATTTTGCAGTGTACTTTGTGCAATGGCACTATCTAGAAAATACAAGTATTGGATCGGGACTCTGTATTGGCAATAGTCAATATCAAATAAACAAACAAACAAACCAAAAACCTAATTAGAACATCCCTAATTTTGATTTAGGATGTTCACGATATTGAAAACTATACCAACTTAATAGTCTGATCATGAAGATTCTAACAAAGGTACAGTTTGGACTATATGTGGACTGAGTATTTTGGAGTTATGGGGTAAAAATGACAAAAATCGTGAAAAAGGTCAATTTCAGTTTCATAATAATAATATATATCGCAAGTGTTTTAATGAATAGGGATGAAACCAGGTTGTGAAAAAGCACAACCTGTTTATTTGATCCCATACCCAACAAAATTGTTTAAGGACCTGTGGCCCACTCTTGGGCCAACTGTGCTGGAAATTATTAATCTGTCATTAACCTCTGGATCTGTTCTGAAATGTTTTAAATCAGCAGTGATTAAACAATTACTTAAGAAATCTAATCTTGACCCTAGTGTATTGAAAATTACAGGCCGATATCAAATCTCTCATTCTGTTCCAAAATTTTAGAAAGGTGGTTTTCACGGCAGCTCGTAGACCACCTCACTGAGAATTATCTTTTTGAGCCGCTGCAGTCTGCTTTAGGAAATATCACTCCACAGAGACAGCGCTCAATAAAGTAGTGAATGATCTTCTGCGAGCAATGGACTCAGACACCACTACGGGTTTTGGTGTTGTTAGATCTCAGTGCTGCGTTGATACTGTGGATCATCATATTTGCTCAATAGGTTGGAGAACTTTTTTGGGGATTACCGGAATACCCCTTGCTGGTGACCTCAGTTATCTGTCCACGTTGTTCTCAATGTGTCTTGTATACTGTCCCTACCTCGACCTGCTGACATGAGATTTGGGGTTCCACAGGGATCGTTTTAGGCCCCTTGCTTTTTCTCCTTGTATGTGGCACCCACTTGGGCGTATACTGAGGAGTTTGGGATTGCCTTTCATGTTATGCTGATGATACCTCAGTGTACATGCCAATAACTGCGGGAAATCTCACTGCCATACAATCCCTGGAGGAATGTCTTCTATCAGTGAGAGTTGGATGTTAGTAACTTCCTACTTTTGAACTTTGATAAGACTGAAATGATGGTCTTGGTCCAGCGAGACATCGGTATCAGTTTGACCAGCTGTGCGCTCAGCTGGGTCGTGTGTCATACATCATATGGACAAAAATGAGGAACCTTGGGGTGAATTTTTGCTCCCACGTTGTCTTTTGACCTCCACATCAGGGATGTTACTAGGACTGCTTTTTCCATCTGAGAATATAGCGAGGATCTGTCCCATCCTGTCCATGGCTGATGCTGAGACCCTGATTTCATGCTTTTGTTTCTTCTAAACTAGATTATTGCAATGTTCTATTTTCAGGGTTACCACAGTCCAGCATTAGGGGTCTTCAAGCTGGTTCAGAACGCCTGCCGCCAGACTACTGACACGTAGCAGAAGGTTTGAAATATCACACCCATTTTGGCATCTTTGCACTGGCTCCCTGTCTCTGTGAGAGCAGATTTAAGGTTTTGCTATTGACCTTATAGGGTTGTTCATGGACTTGGCAACCATCTTATCTGGCTGATCTGGTGGAACTCTACGTGCCGGCACGGGGTTTGCCATCGCAGGATGCGGGACTTCTCTGTGTTCCAAGGGTGAAGAAAGTAGTCAGCAGGTCAAACAGCCTTTTCGTCTCGTGCACCACCTGTGGAACAGCCTTCCTGCGACCGTGAGGCAGTCTGAGTCCCGTGGACATTTTTAAGTCAAGGCTCAAGACCTATTTTTATTCTCTTTCTTATGGATAGTTTTTATTTTTATTTGTTTTATTCTTTTACTTCTGTTTTATTTATGTATTTGAATTTTTTTTTTATTCATTTTTAATTATTTATTCAATTTTATGTTGACTTGTTTTATGTAAGGTGCCTTGAGATGGCTTGTTGCTGTGATTTGGCGCATTATAAGCTAATTAAATTAAATTAATTAAATTAATTGAGGTGATGTCACAAAACAAGAACATGTAAGGGGAAGTGAGTGTATTTACAGACACTATCCAACAAATAAAACACATTTCCTCTCTTACCTTGACAAGACCCGTTGATTTCCTCAAATCCGGCCTGCACACGCATTTCCCAATGGGCACCAGCCATTCCCCCTCTGTGCTGCAGTGCATCCTAGGAGGCTCGTATAAGGGCAGTGAGTTATTGACGCACTGACCACAAACCTCCACCAGCTGTGACGCCTCTGAGACCGGGATGGTATCGGGGAAACTCAGCAAGACTCTTCACTAGAAAATGGGCCAACGTTTGTAGAAAACCCGTACAGACACTAAAGCTATACAGGCCCCCAAATCCTGAAATGCCAGGTAGAAACCCTTCCGGGTCAAAGGTCCCAAATCACGAACTTCAGTGTTGAGCTTCATCACGCGGTCTCCCAGGTCCAACTCAGTGAACTCTCATCAGCAGCTATGGTTGTCGATTTTGATGTACCTGCTTTCTTTCATCGCCCTGTCTTCCTCCCCGGTTATCCCAGGTCTGTCCTTGTCTCGCTTTCCACCATTTCGTCCTCATCCCCGTCAGTTTCATAGTAATACATGTTAAACGTCTCCTTGCAGGTTCCAACTCCACCTGGCAAACTGTTACAGTCTCGCAGGGTGAACTTGAGCTCAATGAAGACCCGCTGGGCACCCTCGGTCAGGATCCAGTTGGTGTGGAGCCAGTTGTTCTGGTTCTGCTCCATGACCCGGCACACTTGGTAGGTATGGATGGGTGCATAGTCCTCATCGACCTCCCCTATCTCCTCCCACTGAGGTAGAGAAGGAGACAGGAGAAAAGAAAAATACTCATCTATAAATTTAAGAAGTACACATTCCAGAACCAACAAACTAATGGAAAATTCTACAGTCACAGAATTACAGTGGGACCAAAATTTAATGCCGAGGCAAAATATGGCCAGATTTTGTTGTCACTGTAATTTTGTTACCATGAATTTGCCGTAATGTAACACCATGAAGCTGTGATTGAAGAAGCAACTAAGAAAAATCTCTCCAGTCACAGCCGTTGCACCTCTACAGTAACTCCTTCAGCATTGTCATGGTAGCCTTGGTGGCTTTCCTCACTAGTCTTCCTCATGTATGCTCATGTATTGTTTGAGGATGGCCTGTTCTTGAAGAATTAAGTCTAGAAAAAAAATTGAAGTATGCACTGGTGCTGCACATGCCCACATCCACCACACCACAGGTACCAATTTACAGCTGGTGGACTGGCACAATGTCTTTTGACCCCAAAGACAAAAGGCTTATTGGGTTTAATATTCATAACACGCATACCAAATTTGTTGACTATGAGACAGTTAATAAAGAAATTATTGCGCTCACAAGATTTTCACAAAGCAAGCTCCAGTGATGTTGACCTTTGTCCTTTTGACCCTCAAAGTAATTGGTGTCTTGGGGTCATAATGTGCAACACATGAGCACTTTTGATGGCAAAGAAATGCGGTTGTGGAACCCTAATAAGAATGAGTTTCAGAAACACCTTTTTAAAAAGGTGCAACAGGATGGAGGACATTGTAAAGATGTGTGTGGCTGGATACAGATACAATAATCCTCCTCCCTTCCACCTCCTGCAACAGACAGAAAACCAGTGACATAATGTTACACTGCATACAGTAGTGTTCAGAATAATAGTAGTGCTATGTGACTAAAAAGATTAATCCAGGTTTTGAGTATATTTCTTATTGTTACATGGGAAACAAGGTACCAGTAGATTCAGTAGATTCTCACAAATCCAACAACACCAAGCATTCATGATATGCACACTCTTAAGGTTACAAAACTGGGGTATTATAAAAAAAAAAAAAAAAAGTAGAAAGGGGGTGTTCACAATAATAGTAGTGTGGCATTCAGTCAGTGAGTTCGTCAATTTTGTGGAACAAACAGTGTGAATCAGGTGTCCCCTATGTAAGGATGAAGCCAGCACCTGTTGAACATGCTTTTCTCTTTGAAAGCCTGAGGAAAATGGGACATTCAAGGCATTATTCAGAAGAACAGTGTAGTTTGATTAAAAAGTTGATTGGAGAGGGGAAAACTTATACGCAGGTGCAAAAAATTATAGGCTGTTCATCTACAATGATCTCCAATGCTTTAAAATGGACAAAAAAAAACAGAGATGCGTGAAAGAAAACAGAAACAACCATCAACATGGATAAAAGAATAACCAGAATGGCAAAGGCTCACCCATTGATCAGCTCCAGGATGATCAAAGACAGTCTGGAGTTACCTGTAAGTGCTGTGACAGTTAGAAGACACCTGTGTGAATCTAATTTATTTGCAAGAATCCCCTGCAAAGTCCCTCTGTTAAATAAAAGACATGTGCAGAAGAGCTTACAATTTGCCAAAGAACACATGTACTGGCCTAAAGAGAAATGGAGGAATATTTTGTGGACTGATCAGAGTAAAATTGTTCTTTTTGGGTCCAAGGGCCTCAGACAGTTTGTGAGACGACCCCAAACTCTGAATTCAAGCCACAGTTCACAGTGAAGACAGTGAAGCATGGTGGTGCAAGCATCATGATATGGGCATGTTTCTCCTACTATGGTGTTGGGCCTATATATCATACCAGGTATCATGGATCAGTTTGGATATGTCAAAATACTTGAAGAGGTCATGTTGCCTTATGCTGAAGAGGACATGCCCTTGAAATGGGTGTTTCAACAAGACAATGACCCCAAGCACACTAGTAAACGAGCAAAATCTTGGTTCCAAACCAACAAAATTAATGTCTCGCAGATGTGAAGAAATCATGAAAAACTGTGGTCACAGGATTGCTAAAAAGCAGTTTGAACATAATAGTTTTGAGTTTGTAGCGTCAACAGCAGATGCTACTATTATTGTGAACACCCCCTTTTCTAATTTTTTTTAATTTTTTTTTTTACTAATAGCCCAATTTCATAGCCTTAAGAGTGTGCATATCATGAATGCTTTGTCTTGTTGGATTTGTGAGAATCTACTGAATCTATTGGTACCTTGTTTCCCATGTAACAATAAGAAATGTACTCAAAACCTGGATTAATCTTTTTAGTCACATAGCACTACTATTATTCTGAACACTACTGTATATGCATTTATGGTGACAAGAAGCCGGAAGTCTAGTCAGCAAAAAACGATTTAGTGAGCACTTTCACCCACATACAGTAAATGTGCATGTCCGAAGTGTGCAAGAGTGCATGCATGTTAATAATTCTGTCGGCTTTTGTGCGTGCGTGTGTGTGTGTCTGTCTCAGACAACAGCATTAATTCCCTCTGCAGGTCTCCTGGGACGTGGCTATTATCTGCATCACTAGCACTCTCCCATGGCTAATCCAGGCCCTTCATCATGTCATTGTAATATGGCCAGAGGGACCAGACTATGATCTGGTGTTATAGCTTAATAGCCCATATTAATCAATCCTCGCTGTAGCTTTGTGTGCTACCTTCTGTCTTTGTCCTTCTGTCTTCTGTCTTTCCTCACTCTCTTCTGCCTGACTTCTTCTCCATCTGTCTGCTTCTTCCATTTCTTTCTCTTTTAGTATGAAGCTTTTGTTTTCTACTTATTACGATTCTGTCTCCGATCCATCTGTGACTGAACACAGCCGCGTTACAAGACAATATAAAAGTATTTAAAAGAATTTGCCCCTGTGCTTTTTGGAAAGTGTCCAAAACTAACTCATCCCCCTCAGTGCGAGATATCAACACTAGTTTGCCTGCCCTCAGTCCACATTTCCTCTGGCAGTGGCCACCAAAGCTCCCTGAGGTGAAGCAGACAGGTTTGGTTTTGTATCTTTCCCATGAGGCTTTCTACTACTTCATTTAATGGTTCTTTTTCAATTCACTTTCTTTGTGCATTTTATGCATATAATGTTGTCTGTCGTCGGCTTTTTCATCAACCAACATTGCTTCACACAAGGTGATGCTAAATGCTCACTTTACTGAGGTACAACCAGTGTTGCTAAACAAAACAAAAACAACTCTTCAGAAGTCACTATTGGCTCTCTGAAATATTACTAAAATCATTACATTATATATTGATGTAATAATGTCTAACTTGCATATGGGGAAGATGAACTACATCATGTTCTCTTGAAAGTTGGATTATTTTATTTTTGCTTGTTGGTCTTTTTTTGGTGGAGTGGGGGTGGGGAACACATGTGGGGACTAATGACTTTGGTATTTTCTGTAATTTTTATTTTAGTAAATTAATCATTTACAAACTAACTTCTTTGTGTGTAATAAAGTTGACAGATTTCTCACTAGATATATTTTTAGTTGTTAGGGAAGGTCAAAAAGTTGTTAAATTGCCAACATTGGAACTTTGTGCTGCACCAATCTGGATGGTCTTTTTCCTCTTGTCTGGAGGACAATCTGCAGCCATGAACATGGCTGCAGATTAAGGTATACAGCCACTAAGCTTTTTAAGATTTAAGGCATAAAAGAATCTTCTTTGGCACCATATAATTTTATTTATTTGCAATTGCTTCAAAATTTGTGTTGTCTAAAAAAATAAAAAATAAAATAAAGGGTTTCCCTGACGGGTAAATTTTCAAAAGAACAGCCGGCCTTGAACTACGTACGGCAGCAAACCATACAGTCGATGGCAGTGACATCATAGATCACGCGGGGGCTTCCCCGGACTTGCGTGAGGGATTCTGGGAAGGACACGGTAACAGCCAATCAGAGCAGAGAGGCACCGTGATGCCGCTGGCTGGTCTGTCTCTGGTTGCTAATCAAACATGGTGGAAAACGCTCTAAAACTGCAGCGTTTGTGTGTAAATCTAACATGTTTCTCACATATTATGTAAAAGTTAGTGACAAATAAACACTTCTAAAAATGCTGTTCTTGTAACCAAATAACACCTCAAATAGCTTAAAAGACATCTCACAGATGTCGGCGTGCAGGCTACATGCAGGCGCATCACCCACGGTCAAACGTATTTTCTGGTCTTTTCAAAACCTCATGCATGCGCACACGTACAATCTCCTGCAGACCCAGATAAATATGTTCTCTTCGTTAAAATATGAGCTGTAATTTTACAAGACGTTTCTAAAATAAACCAACATTATAATGCTTGGGTTTCAGTAGAAACTACAACCCCAATTCCAATGAAGTTGGGACATTGTGTAAAATGTAAATAAAAACAGAATACAATCAATTGCAAATCCTCTTCAACCTATATTCAATTGAATACACCACAAAAACAAGATATTTATTGTTTTTGTGCAAATATTTGCTCATTTTGAAATGGATGCCTGCAACATGTTTCCAAAAAGCTGGGACCGTGGTATGTTTACCACTGTGTTACATCACCTTTCCTTCTAACAACACTCAATAAGCTTTGGGAACTAAGGACACTAATTGTTGAAACTTTGTAGGTGGAATTCTTTCCCTTCTTGCTTGATGTACAACTTCAGTTGTTCAACATTCCGGGGTGTCCGTTGTCGTATTTTGCACTTCATAATGCGCCACACATTTTCAACAGGCGACAGGTCTGGACTGCAGGCAGGCTCTAGTACCTGCACTCTTTTACTACAAAGCCACGCTGGTCTAACACATGCAGAATGTCGCTTGACATTGTCTTGCTGAAATAAGCAGGGGCGTCCCTGAAAAAGACGTTGCTTGGATGGCAGCATGTGTTGCTCCAAAACCTAGATGTACCTTTCAGCATTGATGGTGCCATCACAGATGTGCAAGTTGCCCATGCCATGGGCACTAACATACCCCCATACCATCACAGATGCTGACTTTTGAACTTTGTGCTGCACCAATCTGGATGGTCTTTTTCCTCTTGTCTGGAGGACACGTCCATGATTTCCAAAAACAATTTGAAATGTGGACTCATCAGACCACAGCACACTTTTCCACTTTGCGTCTCTCCATTTCAAATGAGCTCGGGCCCAGAGAAGGCGGCGGCATTTATGGATGTTGTTGATGTATGGCTTTCACTTTACATGGTAGAGTTTTATCTTGCACTTGTAGATTAGGGCTGCCACGACTAGTCGACTACGTCAACTATTGAAACCGTCGACAACTAATTTAGTAGTCGATGAGTCGTTTATTTTATTTAAGTCTTTGTTTTTCTCTCAATTCATAGTTTTAGGCAGCGAGCCGTCCTGCCGTCATTTGGACGTTCAAATTTTGAAAAACAGACGACTGATTAAAACAGCGGCCGTCTTGTTCAAAGCCGTCTAAAATGCGCAGTTTACCGAAGGAACTGTGTGTGTGTGTGTTGCGCGCGGGTCAACTGGCTGCAGACTGCGAGGGAGGGAGATTCCGGGGGCACGAGATGTTACGTTCTGCTGAGAACCATCAGTGCACGTGAGACAGTGAGCGCAGAGCAGAGAGAGAGGATTTTAACCCGAGTGAACATGTTAAAAAAAAAAAAAAAAAACATGGAGCTGCCTTTATTTCTCTGCACTTTCTCTACCCGCGCGGGTCATGAGATGAAATAAACGGGCAAATATCCTTAAAAAATGAGAATATAAATGAACTGAGCAAAAATTATGCATACACGGGTTTAAAATAACCCTGATGTAGAGAAGCTGTGTAGTGATGTTTAGAGGCACAGATCACAAAAAGCAAGTGAGAACTCTGAACTTTAACAGCTGTTATTTTCCAAATGTATGTATTTGTTCAATCTTGAGCTTAATGTAGTGTTTAAGCACAAAACGTGACTAATGAAGAGAAAAAAGACTTCATCACACTAAAATGAACTGGAGTCAGAATAAAATACAAGCTGCTGATTTTTGTTATTTTTCACAGTTATTAAGCTGCAACTATATGTTTTATTTATTTCAAAGTGAGTTGCCTCTTATTTTATTCTGTTTATACAAATATATGGGAAGTCAAATCAGCCTGCATTGTTCTGTTCAGTTTATATCAAAGTTCCCTGTCTGTGTATTTTTTTTCCTTCTTTATAAGAGTTTGGTGTTTGCATTTGCTCCACAAAGTTTTAAAACAAAATAAAATGTTCACACTTTTCTTTATAGCAGTTCTGTCATTTCAGAAATGCAACAGAAACAACCACAAATCAGAAAAAGTTGGGACTATATGTAAAATGAAGATAAAAGTAAAAATGTTGCACTATTCCCAGTTTCTCCACTCACAGAAGGGCAATTCTATGGTAACGGAATTACAACAGCAGCAAAATCTGGACATATGGCATCTAACCATGACAGATTAGCTCAGATTGTAATTCCGTTACCGTAGAATTGCCTAGAAGCCAAAGTTCTTCGAGAGTCTTGGTGGCTTCCCTCACTTGTCTCCTTCCAGCGTGGACATCTGATTGAGAATTGCCTACCTGACACAGATTTACTATTATTTTTACTTCGCAAAAATAATCGTTGACTAGTTGACTATCAAAATAGTCGTTGTGGCAGCCCTATTGTAGATGTAGCGACGAACTGTGTAAACTGACAATGGTTTTCTGAAGTGTTCCTGACCCCACGCGGTAAGATCCTTTACACAATGATGTTGGTTTTAATTGCAGTGCCGCCTGAGGGATCAAAGGTCACGGGGATTCAATGTTAGTTTTTGGCCTTTCTGCTTATGTGTAGAAAGTTCTCCAAATTCTCTGAATCTTCTGATTATATTATGGACTGTAGATGATGGAATCCCTACTTTCCTTGCAATTGAACATTGAGAAACATTGTTCTTAAACTGTTGGACTATTTTTTCACGCAGTTCTTCACAAAGTGGTGATCCTCGTCCCATCTTTGCTTGTGAACGGCTGAGCCTTTTGGGGATGCTCCTTTTATACCCAATCATGACACTCACCTGTTTCCAAACAGGTGTTCTTTGAGCAATCATCAACTTTCCCAGTCTTCTGTTGCCCCGTCCCAACTTTTTTGAAATGTGTTGCAGGCATCCATTTCAAAATGAGCAAATATTTGCACAAAACCAATAAGGTTTATCAGTTTGAACATTAAATATCTTAAAAATCTTAAAAAGATTAAGTCATAAGTCTTTGAGTTTGTCATTCTGCCAGACTCCAGAACAGTCCGTCCCACTTCAGGCATTAAGCTTCTTATGAGTTAGATCACACAGATCCACCAGGCTGCACGGCTTAACTCACACATATACTAACTCATGCATTTGGGCATTTCCATGTGACTCACATTATAGATTTTAGTCAAATTTCAAGTTTTTTTTGTGTACCTCCCACAAATACACATTTTTAGACACCATATCTTGCATGCACGTGCCAGTTGACACAAGGTGTGAAATGACAAACAAAAGCAAGACAAATCTTTAATTAGTCTTAATTACAGTGTGACTCATGTTACACCAAAAGTTCTTTGTTTCCTGAAAAAATTATATCTAGAAAACTGAAAATGCAAGGGAAACCCTGTAAGAAACATCTTGCCTAATTTTCCCATTCAGCATAGAAATGCACATTTACAGCTCTGAGCTCAACTGGATTCTGAACTGAAAACCGACTTCCAGACTCACTCCCTAAACTTCAGAGGAAAATCTTCACTCAGTAAGTTGTCCCTCTAAAAACAGACTGCAGTCTATTTCCTGGTGGTTTAACCTCCTACATCTTACACTCTGAAATTCAGCAGCTGTTCTTCACGACGTACCACGACTCTGATCAGTATCTAGAATCAGGCGGACACACAGGGAGGCGTTTGCACTTTATGATGCGTTGCTTTGTCATATAGAAGAACCCAGAACTGGCAGTACACACCATACACACAAAAATCCTGAACCAGTTGAAAATGTTCTGTGGATTCAAGTAACGTGCTGCGAGTGTCACAGATGTCAGCCGACCCCCTGCGGCACTGCTGAGTGCCCTCCCAAGTCTATAAATCCATCTCCAACATATTATTACTGCACATTACTGCTGACCGCCGTGACTCCGTAATAGAACTGTCTCTCACTGCTTTCAGTTTTTCACATTTTGCTTTGTCCGCCTCTATAAACCTCTCTCCATTATCCATCCCTCAAAAGTGTCCTTTAACCAGCCAATCACAAGACAGCTTTACAGCTGACTTTTCTTCCTCTTCTATCACACATTTTTCAGTTACGCTCACAGACTGTGTGGTGACAACTATGGAAGTTGTGTATACACCATCACAGTGTTCCGCTCAGTGCGCATGCAGACGACAGTTTCATTTAACTAACACACACACACACACACACACACACCTTATTATCCAGAGTATAATTTGCACTTTTTCTGTTTATTTTAATTTTAGTTTATTTTGTTTAGTGCTATGATTAATGGGAATGTCTGATGTAAATAGCCATTAGTATTTTTTATAAATGTGTGATTTTTTTTTTTTGTCCAGTATATACGTATGTCTCCCAAACTATTAAAAACAAAAAAACCTGCAACTTTTTCTCTGGAAAATACAGTGTGTAGGTGTGTGCACATATCCCATTTGCCTGTTGGAGGGTCCAGGACTAAGCACCACCCCCATTTTTTCAAGAAAGTTGGTTAAATGGCCACCTGACATTAAATTACATTTAATGAATGAGAAAAGGAGACAAAATGGACACAATCAGGTGAGTTATTTGCAATAAAATTTGATATTTTATTGAAACTGGCATTCCGATGTACATGGTATTGGCCATGCTCGTGCATCGGCATGCACACACAGACATACACACAAACACACAGATTTCTGGTTTACAATTTTATATAATTATTAGGTTTAGATTATTTGTTTTCTTTTTATAAATCACAGCTTAAAAGTAATTTGTCTAGTATTTCTTTCAAAAATGTATATTTTCCTCAAAATTGTTAATAAAAAAAGACATCTTCAGTTTAGTAGATGTGTTTCATCCCTTGACTTCAAAGCATGTATTTACCTCTTAATGATACACATTCTTTGAGCAGCGTTCAAGAATTTCAAGGTCATCAATTAAGTCTTTTTCAGCCTGTGTTTCACCCACCCCAATTCTATTTTTTTTTCCACACCAGCTTTGAGAAGACAAAGTCATTCCAGTTGTACACAAGATCCTCCAAAGAGACCCAGTAGTAAAGTCATTCAGTCATTACGTTAGTTCACCGGTTGAAGTCGAAGTCTCCAACCAAACAATAAGACAGGAATCATCAGGACCTTAAAGGACCTCGTTCCACCTGCCAAGATATCACAATCCGTAACTTGTTTGACCAACAACCTCAGGACTCCATAAGCTCTTCCTTGGTGTGCTCTCATCGTAAGAGGACCCAGAGCATGAGATAAAGAAACAAGTTCACACTTTCACCACATGCAGATACACTTCTGTTGGGTGAGTCCAGGAAGCCTGGGTCTTGGGTCGTACTATCCAGGATATAAATTTAAATATCTTGTTCAAATATCACCGGTCGCGGCCGCATCGTAAATCCTACGGTTAGCTGAAGGGGCCAATAAAATAGTAAAATATGAAGTCTGATGACCCAAACTGGCCCAAAACGCCAAGTCACAAACAGGCTCCATTAATGTCGACCCCAGTTTGATACTTCTCACACTCCTAACAGAATATGTTTTCTTGCATCGCTGTTACGGTGCATTGGAACGGCAGTCCTCAGAAGCGAAGCACTGTCTCTGTGCTGGCAGTTAGAAGAAGGGGAAGAGGACGAAGCACTTCTGGGGAAGTCAGTTTACCCAACAAGCACTCAGGAAGCACTTTAGTTGTCATGACAGCATCACTGGGTTGAGATGACAGGGTGATGGAGAGAAAAAAAAGAAAGAGCGAGAGGGTGCAGCAGGAAAAAAACCACGAGTGTCGACATGAAGATCTAAAAACATGAATGAACCCTTTTAGTCTTAAATCCAGTTGATTCATATTTCAAAAGATGATGGAAATAAAGTGCTTCATACTGTTCACATGTGTCTGAACAATAATCCACGAGGTTCTGTCTCACCACAGACGCTAAATTTTGTCAGAATTTAAATACTAACTTTTTAATTATCTTGTCAATGTTTTAAGTTAAATCAGATCCACCACTGGGTACCTCAGACTCCCGGTAAGGAGTCTGAGGTACACAGAGGAACATCACTGCAAGCATGAAGGGAACCCATCAGATCTTTGCTGATGGTAACTCCACAGTTTTTAGGCCAAAATGCTCAAAACGTTACCGTTTTGTGTTTATAATATCGTCAGAGTGCCATCTACCCGGCTGCGTGTATGGTTGCCACCCAGGAGGGTTCTGTATTGCGGTGAATGTAGAGATGTGGAGACCCAACACACAGTCCCAGCCAGACCTGACCATCGACACCAAGTATGCCAGACATGAAGCCAGAGTTTTGATTTCTCTCATGCCAAATATGAAGTAAATACCGTGGGTGGTTTCTGAAACCTCGCTAGGGACAGACATGAAAGATTGGACAGGAATGCCCAGCACAAGTGAGAAAGCTGTTTGGACAACAGCGGTATTCCATTATGGTGTCCAAACCTGACAAGAGCTAATCTGTAGTTTTCCAGACTATACAGTATGTCGCAAAGGAAGTCTCATATGACAAAGGAGTCAAGAGACCCTGAAGTCCTTTGGACAAAGAAAAGTCATTTTGACCAAATATGGAGTAAGTGGTATTAAGTCACAAAATCAGAAAGTCCGGCTTTGCTCTTAACTCTTAGCTTCATAGTGCAGTAGAGCGGAGAAGATTATTTCACCAAAACAGATCAAATCCAGGCTTGCATCTCAGATGTACCTTCTGGCAATTGTAGCTAAACGTTCGGTCTTTTTAAGAAAATCCTCCCCTATACCACCTCATCATTAACCTGCACAACTGGCGATGCAAAATGCAAAACTTGCACTGTGCACAATTTCTCCAATCACAGCCACATAAGCCTATAACTTCTTCTGGGTTGTCTGGGTGTCTTGGTGGCTTTCCTCACTCTTCTCCTTCTTGCACAGTCACTCAGTTTTTGAGAACTGTCTACTACCTACATGCAGATTTACCATAGAGTGCCATACTGTTTGTATTTCTTCATAATTCAATCAATCAATCAATCAACTTTTTTCTTATATAGCGCCAAATCACAACAAACAGTTGCCCCAAGGCGCTCCATATTGCAAGGCAAGGCCATACAATAATTATGAAAAACCCCAACGGTCAAAACGACCCCCTATGAGCAGCACTTGGCCACAGTGGGAAGGAAAAACTCCCTTTTAACAGGAAGAAACCTCCAGCAGAACCAGGCTCAGGGAGGGGCAGTCTTCTGCTGAGACTGGTTGGGGCTGAGGGAGAGAACCAGGACAAAGACATGCCGAGAAGGGGGGCAGAGATCGATCACTAATGATTAAATGCAGAGTGATGCATACGGAGCAAAAAGAGAAAGAAACAGTGCATCATGGGAACCCCCCCACAGTCTACGTCTAAAGCAACATAACCAAGGGATGGTCCAGGGTCACCCGATCCAGCCCTAACTATAAGCCTTAGCGAAAAGGAAAGTTTTAAGCCTAATCTTAAAAGTAGAGAGGTGATGGCTTCACCATCACAGAACCTCATTCACAACCACTACAAAGACTCTAAGCTGTCATTGATGTTCAAGGGGGAAATACGCAGTGTTGAGATTAAGAACAGGGGTATGTAAACGTTTGATCACTGTCATTTGGGTAGTTTCTGTTGTCAATGTGATTTAAAAAGCGTAAACACAGATGTTTGACAATAATGGCTTCACACAACCACTAACCATGAGTTGAAAACAAGTTTTTGTGTCATCATTCATATTCTCTGAAAAATGGCCAAAAAACAAAAATTCTACCAGGGTACGAGAGGTGATGGTCTAGTGGTTAAGGCATTGCGCTTGAGACCAGATGATCCTCAGTTCAAACCCCGGCCTGACCGGAAAATCACTAATGGCCCTTGGGCAATGTTCTTAATCCCCAAGTTGCTCCTGGTGTGCAGTGAGCGTCTTGCATGGCAGCACACATCGGTGTGTGAGTGTCTGTGTGAATGGGTGAATGTGAGGCATAATTGTAAAGCACTTTGAGTGTCTGATGCAGATGGGAAAGCGCTATATAAATGCAGTCCATTTACCATTTGTATGTAAACCTTTGAGCACAACTGTGTTTGTGTATTTATATTTACATTTGTAAATTGTTTTTTACTTTCATTTTTGATACCCTGTGTGCTGCTATCCAATGCTGCTGGAACCTCAGTTTCCCTGAGGGAGTCATCCCAGGGATTAATAAAATTCTATCTAACCTAACCTATTCGACAAATGGGTAAAAATGCTTTATTGTTGAAGCCTGACATGCAGCGTATTTCACTGGTTCTCATATCTTAATATTAATATCATCTTATGCTGCTACTGAAACGTTCTGTTCTTAAAAGAGCCTAGATTCAAATTCAGCCTTCAAAATATGGATATGAAATATGCATCTTAAAAAAAAAAAACACACTAAATACTGTAAACTTGAATGGTGACTAAAGTGAAAATAGTTGAGCCTCTGCCTCCAACAAAACCCCAAATACCCTGTTGCATAACGTCACTAACGGAGTTAAAGCATCCTGGCATTATGAGGATCTGGCAGCATGGTGCTTTAGTGGAGAGCACTGCTGCCTTGCAGCAAGAAGGTCCTGGGGTCACTTCCTGCCTGGTGCTTTCTGTGGGGCGTTTGCGTGGGTTCACTCCGCGTGCATTAAATTGACTGCAGTTGTGGTTGTGTTTGTCTGTATGTATATGTGGCCTTGCGATTGACTGGCGTCCTGTCCTCTCGCCCTGTGACTGCTGGGATCCAGCTCCCCTGTAACCCTTAATTGGAGTAAGCAGGTATAGAAAATGAATGAATTATGAGGATCTGACAAAGTTTAAAGGTTTCTATTACAAGCTCAACACAACATTATACAATAACCCATTGATCATTAAGCATTCTTGAGTTTACAGCCGACACGTTACACATTCTGAAGGTGTAGTTGAGGACTCGACAGGTCCTGGTGGCTTTTTTCAGAACCTGACTTCGAGTGCAGTGTGGTGATAACCAGCACCTCCCCCGCTGGGTTTGGAGCAGCATCAGCAGTGAAACCTTAAAACTTCCCAGTCAATCACCTCACCTGCAAATTCTGGGTCCTGACCTGAAGAATGAGCTCACAGATACAAGCGGCCGTAATAAGTTTTTCTTTGCAGGGTGGCTGCACTCGACTTTCAAAACCGCATGAGGTGCTCAGACATCAGACCGATCTTGGTATCTGATTTACTACCACTGTGACCTGGTACGTATGAAGAAGAGGAAAAGGCCGCATTTGTCTTGTGATGTTTAAAAAGAAAAAACTTTTTAAAGAGTAAAGGCATCTACTTGGAAACTTGTGTTTACCTCCTCCTTGGGTTGAAGTTTTGTGAAATGAGACGATGGGATGCAGGCAGATGGCTCCTGGGAGGAGATACAATAGACGCCACAGGAGACAGATGATATCGACATAAAAGACATTGACGTTAACAGCACATCTGGGTAATCACATTGGAACGGCAGAAGATTTATCTGTAACACCATTATCACCACGACACCACCATTATCAACCACAAGCTCCCCCACTGCAGGGGCAAGCCACTTGCATACATCCCATAATTCCCTGAAGGGGAGATGGAGAAAAGCTTCTCGCGTTACTACACCAGCCAGTTTCTAATGGGAGTGACCAGATCGAGTTTGACATATGCAACAGTGACATCTGACAGGAAGCCAAACACAGAGGAACCACCGGGGAACCCAGGACCTCAAACAAAGGAGCAGCAGGAATTAAAGTGCTTCTCTGACAGGTCCTCAGCTCAGAACACTGGGAAACTCATCTCATTAAAACTTTTTCAGATCCATGTTTTCATTTGCATTCCTGATCCACTGTTAGGCGCCCTCCACACTGCCAATCACTTAACTGTTTATTTTCCCTTCAACACAGGTGAACCAAAACACATGGCCATCAGTTCAGCATTCTGTGCTGCCTTAATTACCACACATTCCATAATTCAGCCAAACATCTCATTGTTCAGGTCATGGAATTTTACAGTGAATTCAAAATCCTAAACTTCTATTCCACACACTTGTTAAATATGAATATTTTCTTCCTTTTTAATTTATTTTTTATTATTATTCTCTGTACATTCTAAGACACCATTTGCTTGTTTTACACTGAACTGGTTGGAAATTTTCACTGAACTCACTCACATCTTTGACCGCTTACTCAATTAAGGCTCATGGGGGGGCTGGAGACCATTACAGCAGTCACACAGTGAGAGGTGGGTTACGCCCTGGACAGGACCACATGCAGACAAACTAATAATAATAATAATATATATAAACAAACATTAAACACATATAAACAAACACATTCCACCTGCACGCACACCTACGGACAATTTAAAGTTTCCAGTTCACCTAACCTGCAAGTCTTTGGATGCAGGAGGGAGCCGGAGCACCCGGAAGGAACCTACACAAACACGGAGAGAACTTGCAAACTCCACACAGAAAGGCCACAGGTGGGAATCGATCCCATGACTTCTTGCAGTGAGGCAACAGTGCTAACCACTAAGCCATCGTGCCACCCGCCCGTTACTGAATTCTTGATAGTAAAAAGTAAAAACAATAAAATTTAGTAATTCTAACAGTAAAAAAAATGTTTAATCTTTAAACGTTATATCTCCATTAGTTATCACGCACTTATAACAATGTTTCAGTGTCGTGTAAAAAAGGTATAACAAATGTTGCAACATGGTTCAGTTGAGTGTACGAGTGCTTTTAGCAGTTGGCGACTGATGACTTGGCCTTATGTACTGCCAAAGTTATTTCATAATTTATCTTGTACTTAAAATGCAAGCACAAACAAGTAGAAAACAGGAATAAAATGCATTTCAGGTACACAAATGAATCAACCCAAGCACACATAGAATTCATACATACAATAGAATTTTAAGTATTTGAAATGAGTACTTGAAATGCTATTGGATGAATATGAATTGTATGCTGTGTTTTGATTTATTCATGCACACAATCAAAATGTGTACACAAATAATCAAAATGTGTGTATAAATCAATCAAAACAAGCATAGGAATTTTATGTTGTGTATTTTGAGTTAGAGTTTTGAGTTTGAGAATCTGTGTACAAATTATTCAAAATGTGTGCACAAATTATTCAAAACCAGCATAGAAGTGTATGTCTTGTGTTTTCCTTTATTTATTTATTTACTGGAGAGGTGATTGTCTAGTGGTTAAGCGATGGGCTTGAGACCAGAAGGATCCCCATCAGGCTGGAAAAATCAGTGAGGGCCCTTGGGCAAGGTTCTTAATCCCCAAGTTGCTCCCAGTGTGTAGTGAGTGCCTTGCATGGCAACACCCTAACATCGCTGTGTGTGTGAATTGGTGAATGCGAGGCATCACTGTAAAGCACTTTGAGCTTCTCATTCAGATGGAAAGCGCTATATAAATTGAGTCCATTTACCATTCCTGCACAAAGTCAAACAGGCATAATTTGAGTGCTTGAAGTCTTTTTACACATCATACTAGTTTGATTTTTTTTGTTTGTTTGACTGTATTGTAAAGCATTTTGTTATTCTGTGAAACTTGCTTTATAAATAAACTTTAGTTTGTACACTTTAAATTCCACTTATACACAGACACATACATTCTCTGCAGACTTCCAGTTGTCATCAGTCACATTAAAATATTAGATAAAAATAGGTCAACACCAAATGTAATTGTTTTATCACAATTTTCCTATGCTATCATTCTTTAAACATTTTAGTGCATTTCATTTTAATTATTGCTTTGATTTCAAAACTCCCTTTCTCAGAGTGTAGCACACGCTTGAGTTTTATTTCTGATTTGGAAGGTTTTATACAAACTCATTAAATATTAGCAAATAGTCTTGAATGTCTTACTTCTTATTTAAAAAGCTTCAATTTTTAACAGCTATCTGAGTGAAAATTCAGCCACTGAAGAGTTCAGGCATTTACATCCAGCTACGTTCAGGAATTTTCACATTTTAAAAACCAGGCAACCGATCCAAACTGACACTGAATACATCAACTTGTGAACACGTCTGGCTCCAGTGTGATTGAAATGCACATGAAAACTATTTGCTAAAGTGGTGAACACATATGGTTACAAAGCTGTGCGTGAAAGACAGAAACCCTGCCACGTCAGTCTCTGCAGACAGCTTCAAAGCCTCGTCTGCATATGAAACCAACAGAGAAACCCTCACTACAGCTAAATTAATTGCTCGCCGTGTGCTCCTTTATGCCAGCTCACAGTCAGTTTTGTTGACTTTACTTCACTTTGCATCTGGAGCACATTAAATATAATCCATTTACTTTGAGGGCTGGAGACATTTAATCATGGGCACTCATTGCATGTCACACATTTTTTTTTTTATTCAAATGCAAATATTGAAACTCATTAAATGGAAAATCAATTACACTTTTTTTCTGGCCGAAAGTGCTCCACTGCAGCAGGACAGTGGAACCAGAGCACAAAGCGTTATATCCACGAGTGCATCTGACAGGACGAAGAAGCAAAGTCAGATTTTACTCTGTGACTGAATATACGAGAGCATCAGCAAAGCCGCTCTCCGACGGTCTCATTTAAAGTCAACCAACACCATGACGCCAAGTTTTGATTGTTTTTTTTAGTGCTGGAGTTGTCCACAGTCACATCCACAACAGCCCACTACACAGGCAGGGAGATTGTCTCTGATCAATGATTTTAATAAAAAGCTCAATCTGAAGCCAGTGCATTTACCATTTAAATGCAGTCCATTTATTCACCTCGAGACAACCATTTTATAACAATACTCCATGGGCCAGATAGGTTGGTCACTACCATTATCCTTTTTAGACATCAATGTGAACAAGACCAAAGAGAGGGCAATTGATTTTCAGAGACAACAGGAAGCCATCTCACCTGTAGTTATTAATGGCTTGAGGCAACTTTGTTGTGATTTGGTGCTATATAAATTAGAATAAATTATAATTAAATTAATGATCTGGCTGTGGAAACTACAGAATTATAAATACCTTGGGACTTTTATTGACAATATAGACTTATTTTTGAGCATCAGATTGATCAGGAATGTAAGAAAGCTCACCACCGCATGCATTTTTAATTTAAACTCATGCATTTTAATGTGGACAGCACTTTTATTAAGATGGTGCTTGTTGTGCTTTATTGAACCTGTTTTACCTTTTCTTTTTATCTACTGGTATGGGTTTTTAACTTGAAAACATAACGCAATGCTAAAATACCCTCGACAATATGAGCACTGTGTTCTTTGCAGTTGTTTAATTAATTAATTATTCACCCTCTGCGGTCCGAGGGAATTTTTTGGACACTTCACTCGCCTGGCATACATGTTTTATTATTGCTGTTAACAGCTCTCTGTCTCTATCTCTCTT
Organism: Thalassophryne amazonica; assembly: GCF_902500255.1. NCBI lineage: Eukaryota > Metazoa > Chordata > Actinopteri > Batrachoidiformes > Batrachoididae > Thalassophryne > Thalassophryne amazonica. Next base: position 44,788,164 of record NC_047119.1, read on the forward strand.
TTCAGGACAACCTGTGCTTTCATAATATATATGCTTTTGTTGTGTTTTACAATTTAATAAAGGTTTACAATCAAAAATATGGAAGGAAAAAGTAAAGCAGAAACTTTTCCACATACATTTATTCAAAACACAAAGCAAACTATAATAAACTGTTTTGACACTTTATAAAGGTAATTTGAGGTCTTGTGTGAAAGACTGTACAACAAAAAGGTTCAAACAATAAACACAAATGCACATTTTGAACAACATATACAAAATGGTCTATGCGTTTGTATTGTCTTCATGGTAAAAGCAACAGAGTTATCCAATAACATTCACATGAAAACCAGTGGAGCAATCCTGATAGTTACACACTCTTTGTTTGAGCATGTGAGATTGTCATCAGAGGCTCTCCATCTGCTTTCAGTGATCACTGTGCGTAATGGCGCAGGGTGCATTTGGAGCCCAATAGTATGTACTCATTGGAGTACCCAGGGGGCTATTCAAACGGGCCAACTAGTAACATTTCACTCCTGAAAACGATCTTTGGCTTTTCACGTGAGGTGAATCTGCCCTACGGTTGGATTTTGGAAAACCATGTGACGGTGAACCAATTCTGATTGGACACTCACATTGCGCACGTCATCACACAGCTTCTATGAGGAGTACAAGATGGCCGATGGCTGGCTCAAAAGTCTGTGGAATTAACCTTTCAGCGAAAAAAGTAAGTTTCTATCTCATATTAAAAAGTTATTTATAATTTAGTAAATCTTGGTCTTAGCCATCGTATAGGACGGCGTCGGCCCCAGAAGGTTAAGATCCTATTGTCTTACGTACAATTTGTACATGTTCAATAAAACCCCTCTACCAATTATTCAATAAAAAAAAAAAAACGTTTTAACGGCGTATGCAGGAGGCTTTGCATGCGTGTTTACATGAGCTTTCGACAAGAGAGTAAGTTGTGCATGTTAAGGAATATTTATGGATCACCCTCTGCGCAGTTGCTGGTATTAATGAGACAAATTTAACTCCATAGAAAGTTAGCTAACATCCGCTAAATGTCATAAATCACTTCAGATGTGTTATTGGGCTCTAAAAACAGCCTTAGAAGTGTTTATTTCTCACTAGCTTTTACAGAATATATGACAAAACGGTTATATTTAGACACAAACGAAACAGTTTTGCAGCTAGCTACCAGCCTGTGATGTCACCATGCTAACGTCCGCGAAATAAGTTCAGAGGTGTTATTAGGTTCCAAAAACAGCGTTCGAATCAAAGCAGTGCGTGCAGCAGAAGCCCCTGGTTGCAAGCATAGCGATGATGCCAGATTGGGTGGCTTTGCATTTTATTTTGTCAGATGAAGGTGGGTTTTTGAATGGCCTTTGGACTGGAAATCTTAAGCTGTATCTGGCAACACTGCAGCAGCAGCAGCAACTCACATGATGATGCCATGATGTGTCACTATGTTAGCCCTGAGCATGAATGATTTTTACAAATCTATTTATTAAAAAAAAAGGAAAAAGAGGCAACATGCAGCCTCGCAATCTGCCTCAGAGGATTTAGTTGCTGGATGTGGATCAACCTCGGGTGCCTGCCCAACACACTCCAAAAACTATTAGATACAAGTAATCGTGACACTTGTGACCGTTTTTCCTATTGTTTTTACTTTACCCTTAGGTTTTAAGGAATTAAATAACCACGGTTTTCCAGAAACATTGTATCTATTAATATCGTTAGTAAGCAACAATTAATGCAGACTCGTATTAAGACTGTTACAGACACATTTCTGAAGAATGTCATCAAATTATCGTTAAATTCACACACATCAAGAGTTATGTATGAGATGGGACAAAAAAGAACTATGTAAACTTGGACAGTTGGTCCTGGTTACATCACTGAGACTGGTCAGTAGGACGTGATGTTTACAGTTAAGAAGCCATTATGAGCTGAAAAATGTTTCAGTTTCTGTAGCTCCATGAGCTCGCCGTGTCATTCAGAGCTGCTTGGGGTCCGGAGTCCAGAGTGAAGGAGACAGGACGAGGGTGAAGAAGTGCCACTGCAATCATTCAGCCTGGTGGTGGGAATGTTTGGGATCAGAGTGGAGGAAAGTGGAAATTCCCTCCACTGGGCAAGCACGCAGAGTAAACCGAACCACAAAAAACAAGCCGTCACGCAAACCCAGGCAGAAAGACGGGATGAAGAGCAAAGCAAAAGAAACACAAAGTCATGCATGCTAAACGGAGTGGCTCTGTATAAAACAGCTGTTTATAAATATGTAATTAAGGTTCGAGTCTCCCATGTGCCTTCTGGCAATGTCAAGGCTACAACTGTAAATGTCTTTAACTAATCTCTCCCTCTCGTCCACTCAATCATGAAGCTGTGACGGGTGAGGCAACAGTCATATGTGCAATATCTCCAATCACAGCCAGTGGAGCATGTAACTTCGTCTTGTCAAGAATGTCTTGGAGGCTTCCCTCACTCATCTCTGTGCGGCCTCTGTTTTTGAGGATGTGCTGCTCTTGACAGCGTAACCACGCTATTCACTGTTGTCTACATTTCCTAACGACTGATTTAATTGAACCCAAAGGGAAAAGCTACAAAAGGGGTGATTAAGTTGAGGTTTATTTGTCCAATCCTTTATGTTGTGTTTTTACATTTTTAGCTCATTAAGTTAGTCGCGCATTTCCTCTTGCTTCGTTTCACATAAGCAGCACCAGTGGAGCCAACAGCCAGTCAGTGGTGCTGCTCCACCAGAGAGCAGCGATGCATGTGTTTAAAAGGACATTAACTTTAAATACACAAGGTGATTGTATTCACACATCGTCAACAATGAGCATCAATCTCGCTCTGTTTCATAACATCAGTGCTGAAGCAGCGGTAACAGAGCGCTCTGACAGACTTGCAGCGGTACAAATTTTAAAAACATATCCCACTCTCGTTCACTTTAAATACACAACTAGTCTGTTTCTGATGAATGTGGCATGTGATATAGCATTTGCTGCAGTTTAACAACAACAACTATATGTCAGACCAGAAATCAAAGCACTAAACAAAATTAAAAAAGTAAACTATAACAATGCACAAAAATAAATAAATAATTAAGTGTTGGTCATTGTCACATCTGTTTTTCTCCTCACATACACCGTGCAGGTATGTAGGCAGAGGAGCGAGAGGCAAGGGGAGAGGACAACCCCCCCCCCCACACCCCCCCCCCACACACACACACACACACACACATAGGAAGAAGGAGAAGAAAGAGAATGAATTAATTTTTAATAACTAAAACATTCAATGAATATTATTGCGATTGTCCTACTTTTACTACTACAATCCTGTCCTAAGTGGGACTGATGATATCAAATCAACCACATCATACAAAAATACCCAATTTAATTAATTTTTTAAATAAATAAAACACTAAGGTGCAGGTTGGATTGAAGGTGGCTTATTTTTCTTAACAGACGGGAGACCTGACTAAGCTTAGACCTTACTTGTGTGAAGCGCCTTGAGGCAAGTTTGTTGTGATTTGGCACTATATAAATCAATCAATCAATCAATCAACTTTTTTCTTATATAGCGCCCCAAGGCGCTCAAAATGAAAATAAATCGAAATTGAAATTGGAAACTTGTTAAACTGTCAACATATAGTGGCTTGACTTTCATGATTTTGCAGTGTACTTTGTGCAAATGCAATATCTAGAAAAATACAAGTATTGGATCGGGACTCTGTATTGGCAAATAGTCAATATCAAATAAACAAACAAACAAACCAAAAAACCTAATTAGAACATCCCTAATTTTGATTAGGGATGTTCACGATATTGAAAACTATACCAAATTAATAGTCTGATCATGAAGATTCTAAAAAAGGTACAGTTTGGACTATATGTGACTGAGTATTTTGGAGTTATGGGGTAAAAATGACAAAAATCGTGAAAAAGGTCAATTTCAGTTTCATAATAATAATAATATCGCAAGTGTTTTAATGAATAGGGATGAAACAGGTTGTGAAAAAGCACAACCTGTTTATTTGATCCCATACCAACAAAATTGTTTAAGGACCTGTGGCCCACTCTTGGGCCAACTGTGCTGGAAATTATTAATCTGTCATTAACCTCTGGATCTGTTCTGAAATGTTTTAAATCAGCAGTGATTAAACAATTACTTAAGAAATCTAATCTTGACCCTAGTGTATTGAAAAATTACAGGCCGATATCAAATCTCTCATTCTGTTCCAAAATTTTAGAAAAGGTGGTTTCACGGCAGCTCGTAGACCACCTCACTGAGAATTATCTTTTTGAGCCGCTGCAGTCTGCTTTTAGGAAATATCACTCCACAGAGACAGCGCTCAATAAAGTAGTGAATGATCTTCTGCGAGCAATGGACTCAGACACCACTACGGTTTTGGTGTTGTTAGATCTCAGTGCTGCGTTTGATACTGTGGATCATCATATTTTGCTCAATAGGTTGGAGAATTTTTTGGGGATTACTGGAAATACCCTTGCCTGGTTGACGTCATATCTGTCCAGTTGTTCTCAATGTGTCTTGTATAATGTCACTACCTCTGACCTTGCTGACATGAGATTTGGGGTTCCACAGGGATCTGTTTTAGGCCCCTTGCTTTTCTCCTTGTATGTGGCACCACTTGGGCGTATACTGAGGAGTTTTGGGATTGCCTTTCATTGTTATGCTGATGATACTCAGTTGTACATGCCAATAACTGCGGGAAATCTCACTGCCATAAAATCCCTGGAGGACTGTCTTCTATCAGTGAGAAGTTGGATGTCTAGTAACTTCCTACTTTTGAACTTTGATAAGACTGAAATGATGGTTCTTGGTCCAGCGAGACATCGGTATCAGTTTGACCAGCTGGCGCTCAGCCTGGGTTCGTGTGTCATACATCATATGGACAAAATGAGGAACCTTGGGGTAATTTTTGATCCCACGTTGTCTTTTGACCTCCACATCAGGGATGTTACTAGGACTGCTTTTTTCCATCTGAGAAATATAGCGAGGATCTGTCCCATCCTGTCCATGGCTGATGCTGAGACCCTGATTCATGCTTTTGTTTCTTCTAAACTAGATTATTGCAATGTTCTATTTTCAGGGTTACCACAGTCCAGCATTAGGGGTCTTCAGCTGGTTCAGAACGCTGCCGCCAGACTACTGACACGTAGCAGAAGGTTTGAACATATCACACCCATTTTGGCATCTTTGCACTGGCTCCCTGTCTCTGTGAGAGCAGATTTTAAGGTTTTGCTATTGACTTATAGGGTTGTTCATGGACTGGCACCATCTTATCTGGCTGATCTGGTGGAACTCTACGTGCCGGCCCGGGGTTTGCCATCGCAGGATGCGGGACTTCTCTGTGTTCCAAGGGTGAAGAAGTAGTCAGCAGGTCAAACAGCCTTTTCGTATCGTGCACCCACCCTGTGGAACAGCCTTCCTGCGACCGTGAGGCAGTCTGAGTCCGTGGACATTTTTAAGTCAAGGCTCAAGACCTATTTTTATTCTCTTTCTTATGGATAGTTTTTATTTTTATTTGTTTTATTCTTTTACTTCTGTTTTATTTATGTATTTGAATTTTTTTTTTATTCATTTTTAATTATTTATTCAATTTTATGTTGACTTGTTTTATGTAAGGTGCCTTGAGATGGCTTTTGCTGTGATTTGGCGCATTATAAGCTAATTAAATTAAATTAATTAAATTAATTGATGTGATGTCACAAAACAAGAACATGTAAGGGGAAGTGAGTGTATTTACAGACACTATCCAACAAATAAAACACATTTCCTCTCTTACCTTGACAAGACCCGTTGATTTCCTCAAATCCCGGCCTGCACACGCATTTCCCAATGGGCACCAGCCATTCCCCCTCTGTGCTGCAGTGCATCCTAGGAGGCTCGTATAAGGGCAGTGAGTTATTGACGCACTGACCCACAACCTCCACCAGCTGTGACGCCTCTGAGACCGGGATGGTATCGGGGAACTCAGCAAGACTCTTCACTAGAAATGGGCAACGTTTGTAGAAAACCCGTACAGACACTAAAGCTATACAGGCCCCCAAATCCTGAAATGCCAGGTAGAAACCCTTCCGGGTCAAAGGTCCCAAATCACGAACTTCAGTGTTGAGCTTCATCACGCGGTCTCCCAGGTCCAACTCAGTGAAACTCTCATCAGCAGCTATGGTGTCGATTTTGATGTACCTGCTTTCTTTCATCGCCCTGTCTTCCTCCCCGGTTATCCCAGGTCTGTCCCTTGTCTCGCTTTCCACCATTTCGTCCTCATCCCCGTCAGTTTCATAGTAATACATGTTAAACGTCTCCTTGCAGGTTCCAACTCCACCTGGCAAACTGTTACAGTCTCGCAGGGTGAACTTGAGCTCAATGAAGACCCGCTGGGCACCCTCGGTCAGGATCCAGTTGGTGTGGAGCCAGTTGTTCTGGTTCTGCTCCATGACCCGGCACACTTGGTAGGTATGGATGGGTGCATAGTCCTCATCGACCTCCCCTATCTCCTCCCACTGAGGTAGAGAAGGAGACAGGAGAAAAGAAAAATACTCATCTATAAATTTAAGAAGTACACATTCCAGAACCAACAAACTAATGGAAAATTCTACAGTCACAGAATTACAGTGGGACCAAAATTTAATGCCGAGGCAAAATATGGCCAGATTTTGTTGTCACTGTAATTTTGTTACCATGAATTTGCCGTAATGTAACACCATGAAGCTGTGATTGAAGAAGCAACTAAGAAAAATCTCTCCAGTCACAGCCGTTGCACCTCTACAGTAACTCCTTCAGCATTGTCATGGTAGCCTTGGTGGCTTTCCTCACTAGTCTTCCTCATGTATGCTCATGTATTGTTTGAGGATGGCCTGTTCTTGAAGAATTAAGTCTAGAAAAAAAATTGAAGTATGCACTGGTGCTGCACATGCCCACATCCACCACACCACAGGTACCAATTTACAGCTGGTGGACTGGCACAATGTCTTTTGACCCCAAAGACAAAAGGCTTATTGGGTTTAATATTCATAACACGCATACCAAATTTGTTGACTATGAGACAGTTAATAAAGAAATTATTGCGCTCACAAGATTTTCACAAAGCAAGCTCCAGTGATGTTGACCTTTGTCCTTTTGACCCTCAAAGTAATTGGTGTCTTGGGGTCATAATGTGCAACACATGAGCACTTTTGATGGCAAAGAAATGCGGTTGTGGAACCCTAATAAGAATGAGTTTCAGAAACACCTTTTAAAAAGGTGCAACAGGATGGAGGACATTGTAAAGATGTGTGTGGCTGGATACAGATACAATAATCCTCCTCCCTTCCACCTCCTGCAACAGACAGAAAACCAGTGACATAATGTTACACTGCATACAGTAGTGTTCAGAATAATAGTAGTGCTATGTGACTAAAAAGATTAATCCAGGTTTTGAGTATATTTCTTATTGTTACATGGGAAACAAGGTACCAGTAGATTCAGTAGATTCTCACAAATCCAACAACACCAAGCATTCATGATATGCACACTCTTAAGGTTACAAAACTGGGCTATTGGTAAAAAAAAAAAAAAAAAAAGTAGAAAGGGGGTGTTCACAATAATAGTAGTGTGGCATTCAGTCAGTGAGTTCGTCAATTTTGTGGAACAAACAGGTGTGAATCAGGTGTCCCCTATGTAAGGATGAAGCCAGCACCTGTTGAACATGCTTTTCTCTTTGAAAGCCTGAGGAAAATGGGACATTCAAGGCATTATTCAGAAGAACAGTGTAGTTTGATTAAAAAGTTGATTGGAGAGGGGAAAACTTATACGCAGGTGCAAAAAATTATAGGCTGTTCATCTACAATGATCTCCAATGCTTTAAAATGGACAAAAAAAAACAGAGATGCGTGAAAGAAAACAGAAAACAACCATCAACATGGATAAAAGAATAACCAGAATGGCAAAGGCTCACCCATTGATCAGCTCCAGGATGATCAAAGACAGTCTGGAGTTACCTGTAAGTGCTGTGACAGTTAGAAGACACCTGTGTGAATCTAATTTATTTGCAAGAATCCCCTGCAAAGTCCCTCTGTTAAATAAAAGACATGTGCAGAAGAGCTTACAATTTGCCAAAGAACACATGTACTGGCCTAAAGAGAAATGGAGGAATATTTTGTGGACTGATCAGAGTAAAATTGTTCTTTTTGGGTCCAAGGGCCTCAGACAGTTTGTGAGACAACCCCAAACTCTGAATTCAAGCCACAGTTCACAGTGAAGACAGTGAAGCATGGTGGTGCAAGCATCATGATATGGGCATGTTTCTCCTACTATGGTGTTGGGCCTATATATCACATACCAGGTATCATGGATCAGTTTGGATATGTCAAAATACTTGAAGAGGTCATGTTGCCTTATGCTGAAGAGGACATGCCCTTGAAATGGGTGTTTCAACAAGACAATGACCCCAAGCACACTAGTAAACGAGCAAAATCTTGGTTCCAAACCAACAAAATTAATGTCTCGCAGATGTGAAGAAATCATGAAAAACTGTGGTCACAGGATTGCTAAAAAAGCAGTTTGAACATAATAGTTTTGAGTTTGTAGCGTCAACAGCAGATGCTACTATTATTGTGAACACCCCCTTTTCTAATTTTTTTTAATTTTTTTTTTTTACTAATAGCCCAATTTCATAGCCTTAAGAGTGTGCATATCATGAATGCTTTGTCTTGTTGGATTTGTGAGAATCTACTGAATCTATTGGTACCTTGTTTCCCATGTAACAATAAGAAATGTACTCAAAACCTGGATTAATCTTTTTAGTCACATAGCACTACTATTATTCTGAACACTACTGTATATGCATTTATGGTGACAAGAAGCCGGAAGTCTAGTCAGCAAAAAACGATTTAGTGAGCACTTTCACCCACATACAGTAAATGTGCATGTCCGAAGTGTGCAAGAGTGCATGCATGTTAATAATTCTGTCGGCTTTTGTGCGTGCGTGTGTGTGTGTCTGTCTCAGACAACAGCATTAATTCCCTCTGCAGGTCTCCTGGGACGTGGCTATTATCTGCATCACTAGCACTCTCCCATGGCTAATCCAGGCCCTTCATCATGTCATTGTAATATGGCCAGAGGGACCAGACTATGATCTGGTGTTATAGCTTAATAGCCCATATTAATCAATCCTCGCTGTAGCTTTTGTGTGCTACCTTCTGTCTTTGTCCTTCTGTCTTCTGTCTTTCCTCACTCTCTTCTGCCTGACTTCTTCTCCATCTGTCTGCTTCTTCCATTTCTTTCTCTTTTAGTATGAAGCTTTTGTTTTCTACTTATTACGATTCTGTCTCCGATCCATCTGTGACTGAACACAGCCGCGTTACAAGACAATATAAAAGTATTTAAAAGAATTTGCCCCTGTGCTTTTTGGAAAGTGTCCAAAACTAACTCATCCCCCTCAGTGCGAGATATCAACACTAGTTTGCCTGCCCTCAGTCCACATTTCCTCTGGCAGTGGCCACCAAAGCTCCCTGAGGTGAAGCAGACAGGTTTGGTTTTGTATCTTTCCCATGAGGCTTTACTCTACTTCATTTAATGGTTCTTTTTCAATTCACTTTCTTTGTGCATTTTATGCATATAATGTTGTCTGTCGTCGGCTTTTTCATCAACCAACATTGCTTCACACAAGGTGATGCTAAATGCTCACTTTACTGAGGTACAACCAGTGTTGCTAAACAAAACAAAAACAACTCTTCAGAAGTCACTATTGGCTCTCTGAAATATTACTAAAAATCATTACATTATATATTGATGTAATAATGTCTAACTTGCATATGATGGGAAGATGAACTACATCATGTTCTCTTGAAAGTTGGATTATTTTATTTTATTTGCTTGTTGGTCTTTTTTTGGTGGAGTGGGGGTGGGGAACACATGTGGGGACTAATGACTTTGGTATTTTCTGTAATTTTATTATTTTAGTAAATTAATCATTTACAAACTAACTTCTTTGTGTGTAATAAAGTTGACAGATTTCTCACTAGATAGGATTTTTAGTTGTTAGGGAAGGTCAAAAAGTTGTTAAATTGCCAACATTGGAACTTTGTGCTGCACCAATCTGGATGGTCTTTTTCCTCTTGTCTGGAGGACAATCTGCAGCCATGAACATGGCTGCAGATTAAAGGTATACAGCCACTAAGCTTTTTAAGATTTAAGGCATAAAAGAATCTTCTTTGGCACCATATAATTTTATTTATTTGCAATTGCTTCAAAATTTGTGTTGTCTAAAAAAAATAAAAAATAAAATAAAGGGTTTCCCTGACGGGTAAATTTTCAAAAGAACAGCCGGCCTTGAACTACGTACGGCAGCAAACCATACAGTCGATGGCAGTGACATCATAGATCACGCGGGGGCTTCCCCGGACTTGCGTGAGGGATTCTGGGAAGGACACGGTAACAGCCAATCAGAGCAGAGAGGCACCGTGATGCCGCTGGCTGGTCTGTCTCTGGTTGCTAATCAAACATGGTGGAAAACGCTCTAAAACTGCAGCGTTTGTGTGTAAATCTAACATGTTTCTCACATATTATGTAAAAGTTAGTGACAAATAACACTTCTAAAAATGCTGTTCTTGTAACCAAATAACACCTCAAATAGCTTAAAAGACATCTCACAGATGTCGGCGTGCAGGCTACATGCAGGCGCATCACCCACGGTCAAACGTATTTTCTGGTCTTTTCAAAACCTCATGCATGCGCACACGTACAATCTCCTGCAGACCCAGATAAATATGTTCTCTTCGTTAAAATATGAGCTGTAATTTTACAAGACGTTTCTAAAATAAACCAACATTATAATGCTTGGGTTTCAGTAGAAACTACAACCCCAATTCCAATGAAGTTGGGACATTGTGTAAAATGTAAATAAAAACAGAATACAATCAATTGCAAATCCTCTTCAACCTATATTCAATTGAATACACCACAAAAACAAGATATTTATTGTTTTTGTGCAAATATTTGCTCATTTTGAAATGGATGCCTGCAACATGTTTCCAAAAAGCTGGGACCGTGGTATGTTTACCACTGTGTTACATCACCTTTCCTTCTAACAACACTCAATAAGCTTTGGGAACTAAGGACACTAATTGTTGAAACTTTGTAGGTGGAATTCTTTCCCATTCTTGCTTGATGTACAACTTCAGTTGTTCAACATTCCGGGGTGTCCGTTGTCGTATTTTGCACTTCATAATGCGCCACACATTTTCAACAGGCGACAGGTCTGGACTGCAGGCAGGCCAGTCTAGTACCTGCACTCTTTTACTACAAAGCCACGCTGGTCTAACACATGCAGAATGTCGCTTGACATTGTCTTGCTGAAATAAGCAGGGGCGTCCCTGAAAAAGACGTTGCTTGGATGGCAGCATGTGTTGCTCCAAAACCTAGATGTACCTTTCAGCATTGATGGTGCCATCACAGATGTGCAAGTTGCCCATGCCATGGGCACTAACATACCCCCATACCATCACAGATGCTGACTTTTGAACTTTGTGCTGCACCAATCTGGATGGTCTTTTTCCTCTTGTCTGGAGGACACAACGTCCATGATTTCCAAAAACAATTTGAAATGTGGACTCATCAGACCACAGCACACTTTTCCACTTTGCGTCTCTCCATTTCAAATGAGCTCGGGCCCAGAGAAGGCGGCGGCATTTATGGATGTTGTTGATGTATGGCTTTCACTTTACATGGTAGAGTTTTATCTTGCACTTGTAGATTAGGGCTGCCACGACTAGTCGACTACGTCAACTATTGAAACCGTCGACAACTAATTTAGTAGTCGATGAGTCGTTTATTTTATTTAAGTCTTTGTTTTTCTCTCAATTCATAGTTTTAGGCAGCGAGCCGTCCTGCCGTCATTTGGACGTTCAAATTTTGAAAAACAGACGACTGATTAAAACAGCGGCCGTCTTGTTCAAAGCCGTCTAAAATGCGCAGTTTACCGAAGGAACTGTGTGTGTGTGTGTGTGCGCGCGGGTCAACTGGCTGCAGACTGCGAGGGAGGGAGATTCCGGGGGCACGAGATGTTACGTTCTGCTGAGAACCATCAGTGCACGTGAGACAGTGAGCGCAGAGCAGAGAGAGAGGATTTTAACCCGAGTGAACATGTTAAAAAAAAAAAAAAAAAAACATGGAGCTGCCTTTATTTCTCTGCACTTTCTCTACCCGCGCGGGTCATGAGATGAAATAAACGGGCAAATATCCTTAAAAAATGAGAATATATAAATGAACTGAGCAAAAATTATGCATACACGGGTTTAAAATAACCCTGATGTAGAGAAGCTGTGTAGTGATGTTTAGAGGCACAGATCACAAAAAGCAAGTGAGAACTCTGAACTTTAACAGCTGTTATTTTCCAAATGTATGTATTTGTTCAATCTTGAGCTTAATGTAGTGTTTAAGCACAAAACGTGACTAATGAAGAGAAAAAAAGGATGACTTCATCACACTAAAATGAACTGGAGTCAGAATAAAAATACAAGCTGCTGATTTTTGTTATTTTTCACAGTTATTAAGCTGCAACTATATGTTTTATTTATTTCAAAGTGAGTTGCCTCTTATTTTATTCTGTTTATACAAAATATATGGGAAGTCAAATCAGCCTGCATTGTTCTGTTCAGTTTATATCAAAGTTCCCTGTCTGTGTATTTTTTTTCCTTCTTTATAAGAGTTTGGTGTTTGCATTTGCTCCACAAAGTTTTAAAACAAAATAAAATGTTCACACTTTTCTTTATAGCAGTTCTGTCATTTCAGAAATGCAACAGAAACAACCACAAATCAGAAAAAGTTGGGACTATATGTAAAATGAAGATAAAAGTAAAAATGTTGCACTATTCCCAGTTTCTCCACTCACAGAAGGGCAATTCTATGGTAACGGAATTACAACAGCAGCAAAATCTGGACATATGGCATCTAACCATGACAGATTAGCTCAGATTGTAATTCCGTTACCGTAGAATTGCCTAGAAGCCAAAAGTTCTTCGAGAGTCTTGGTGGCTTCCCTCACTTGTCTCCTTCCAGCGTGGACATCTGATTGAGAATTGCCTACCTGACACAGATTTACTATTATTTTTACTTCGCAAAAATAATCGTTGACTAGTTGACTATCAAAATAGTCGTTTGTGGCAGCCCTATTGTAGATGTAGCGACGAACTGTGTAAACTGACAATGGTTTTCTGAAGTGTTCCTGACCCCACGCGGTAAGATCCTTTACACAATGATGTTGGTTTTAATTGCAGTGCCGCCTGAGGGATCAAAGGTCACGGGGATTCAATGTTAGTTTTTGGCCTTTCTGCTTATGTGTAGAAAGTTCTCCAAATTCTCTGAATCTTCTGATTATATTATGGACTGTAGATGATGGAATCCCTACTTTCCTTGCAATTGAACATTGAGAAACATTGTTCTTAAACTGTTGGACTATTTTTTCACGCAGTTCTTCACAAAGTGGTGATCCTCGTCCCATCTTGCTTGTGAACGGCTGAGCCTTTTGGGGATGCTCCTTTTATACCCAATCATGACACTCACCTGTTTCCAAACAGGTGTTCTTTGAGCAATCATCAACTTTCCCAGTCTTCTGTTGCCCCGTCCCAACTTTTTTGAAATGTGTTGCAGGCATCCATTTCAAAATGAGCAAATATTTGCACAAAACCAATAAGGTTTATCAGTTTGAACATTAAATATCTTAAAAATCTTAAAAAGATTAAGTCATAAGTCTTTGAGTTTGTCATTCTGCCAGACTCCAGAACAGTCCGTCCCACTTCAGGCATTAAGCTTCTTATGAGTTAGATCACACAGATCCACCAGGCTGCACGGCTTAACTCACACATATACTAACTCATGCATTTGGGCATTTCCATGTGACTCACATTATAGATTTTAGTCAAATTTCAAGTTTTTTTTGTGTACCTCCCACAAATACACATTTTTAGACACCATATCTTGCATGCACGTGCCAGTTGACACAAGGTGTGAAATGACAAACAAAAAGCAAGACAAATCTTTAATTAGTCTTAATTACAGTGTGACTCATGTTACACCAAAAGTTCTTTGTTTCCTGAAAAAAATTATATCTAGAAAACTGAAAATGCAAGGGAAACCCTGTAAGAAACATCTTGCCTAATTTTCCCATTCAGCATAGAAATGCACATTTACAGCTCTGAGCTCAACTGGATTCTGAACTGAAAACCGACTTCCAGACTCACTCCCTAAACTTCAGAGGAAAATCTTCACTCAGTAAGTTGTCCCTCTAAAAACAGACTGCAGTCTATTTCCTGGTGGTTTAACCTCCTACATCTTACACTCTGAAATTCAGCAGCTGTTCTTCACGACGTACCACGACTCTGATCAGTATCTAGAATCAGGCGGACACACAGGGAGGCGTTTGCACTTTATGATGCGTTGCTTTGTCATATAGAAGAACCCAGAACTGGCAGTACACACCATACACACAAAAATCCTGAACCAGTTGAAAATGTTCTGTGGATTCAAGTAAACGTGCTGCGAGTGTCACAGATGTCAGCCGACCCCCTGCGGCACTGCTGAGTGCCCTCCCAAGTCTATAAATCCATCTCCAACATATTATTACTGCACATTACTGCTGACCGCCGTGACTCCGTAATAGAACTGTCTCTCACTGCTTTCAGTTTTTCACATTTTGCTTTGTCCGCCTCTATAAACCTCTCTAACCATTATCCATCCCTCAAAAGTGTCCTTTAACCAGCCAATCACAAGACAGCTTTACAGCTGACTTTTCTTCCTCTTCTATCACACATTTTTCAGTTACGCTCACAGACTGTGTGGTGACAACTATGGAAGTTGTGTATAACACCATCACTAGTGTTCCGCTCAGTGCGCAATGCAGACGACAGTTTCATTTAACTAACACACACACACACACACACACACACCTTATTATCCAGAGTATAATTTGCACTTTTTCTGTTTATTTTAATTTTAGTTTATTTTGTTTAGTGCTATGATTAATGGGAATGTCTGATGTAAATAGCCATTAGTATTTTTTATAAATGTGTGATTTTTTTTTTTTGTCCAGTATATACGTATGTCTCCCAAACTATTAAAAACAAAAAAACCTGCAACTTTTTCTCTGGAAAATACAGTGTGTAGGTGTGTGCACATATCCCATTTGCCTGTTGGAGGGTCCAGGACTAAGCACCACCCCCATTTTTTCAAGAAAGTTGGTTAAATGGCCACCTGACATTAAATTACATTTAATGAATGAGAAAAGGAGACAAAATGGACACAATCAGGTGAGTTATTTGCAATAAAATTTGATATTTTATTGAAACTGGCATTCCGATGTACATGGTATTGGCCATGCTCGTGCATCGGCATGCACACACAGACATACACACAAACACACAGATTTCTGGTTTACAATTTTATATAATTATTAGGTTTAGATTATTTGTTTTCTTTTTATAAATCACAGCTTAAAAGTAATTTGTCTAGTATTTCTTTCAAAAATGTATATTTTCCTCAAAATTGTTAATAAAAAAAGACATCTTCAGTTTAGTAGATGTGTTTCATCCCTTGACTTCAAAGCATGTATTTACCTCTTAATGATACACATTCTTTGAGCAGCGTTCAAGAATTTCAAGGTCATCAATTAAGTCTTTTTCAGCCTGTGTTTCACCCACCCCAATTCTATTTTTTTTTCCACACCAGCTTTGGGAGAAGAAAGAAGCGGAGAGAAGATGGTGAGATAAAAAGAGCAGCAGATGAGAAGAAAAAAGTAAATGGAGATAAGGAGTGAAACAAATGTTCTGGGATGCTGAAGGCTGGGGAGGTGGACGGAGACGGGAGGAGGAGGAAAAGTGGGATAAAACAAACCATCTGAAACATGAGACAAAAATCTTATTGGTGTTTCCTCGACATCTCATTTAGCCAAAGACTTCTGCTGCCAATCGCGTTTTTGCTACAACACTACACTTTGGACACTCATATGAATACCAAAATACGACACGCAACAATGACAAATTCTGTTGTCTCAAATAATGACTGCTTTATTTATGAGCAACAGCTAATTAACAAATTGTTTCAGCACTGCCTCAATTACTGTGATCCCTCAGAGACTCTATATAAGCTCCCCCCTGTCAGGGTGACGGGAGCCCGGCGCCCGGAGAAGGTGGACCCACAATACAAATTCCCAGACCAGGCTTTTGAGTAAAAGCAGTGATCATGTTTATTCCAGGCTGGGATTCGGTACACAGGTTGTCTGGCAGCGGAGCAGAGGTACAGACAGGGTTTGGCAAAAATGCAATCATATCCAGGCAGGGGTCGGAGGCACGAGCAAACACTGACATCAGGGCTGAGGCAAAAGGCGGGGTTGGGAAACACAGAGCAAGATACTGGTACACGGCAAGACAAATCAGGACTGAATACAAGGAGGATGGAATGTGTGCTGGAAGCAATGACAAACTGGCGAAGGACTGCAACGCCAAGGGTTTAAATGATGGTGAACTAATTGGTGTGAAATGAGGGACAAGTGGTGTTAACGAGGTGCAAGTGAGGAGCAATCTTGAAAGGGGGCGTGGCTAGTGGACCAAGATAAAACATGTTGCAAGATAGTGAGGAAGGACAACACAAGGTGGAGTGAGGTACAACATAAAGATGCGTGAGCAGGTGCAAAGAGCGAAAGTGAATGGAAACACAAAACAGACTCAATCAAAGTGAGGGGAAAAAACATAATGGTAGGTGCAGGGCATAGAGTGAACATAATTAACTGGGTATGAGGAATAACAAGAAACAATGAACATAGCTTCAACTGAATATAATATTACTATGAACAGGAACTAAAATCAGACATGAACATAAGAACTAGAAGAAACTACATGAGAACTGATAAGAAAATAAACACGAAGACCAAACTGATTAGTTTCTATAGCGCCAAATCACAACAAAAGCTGCCTCAAGGAGCTTCACATTAGTAAGGTCTAAACTTACAACCCTAAAGCAAGCACAAGGGCAAGCACATGTCAAAGACTGTGCAGAGTATACTTGTACTCTCTTATTTGGAGAATCCAATGAATAATTTAAAAGTGTCATGATAGGACACATACAGTTTGTTTACAGATGATTTCTTGTAGTTCCACCAAATTTGAGCTGTGTACATAGGCGAGCATTATGAATGAAACAAGGTTAATTTAACATCAAGATTACACATATGAAATTTGCGTAGGCTTGCTCAAATTCCCTTGAGCATATACAACCCCTGGCAAAAATTATGGAATCACCGGCCTCAGAGGATGTTCATTCAGTTGTTTAATTTTGTAGAAAAAAAGCAGATCACAGACTTGACACAAAACTAAAGTCATTTCAAATGGCAACTTTCTGGCTTTAAGAAACACTATAAGAAATCAAGAAAAAAATATTGTGGCAGTCAGTAACGGTTACTTGTTTAGACCAAGCAGAGGGGAAAAAAAAAACTATGGAATCACTCAATTCTGAGGAAAAAATTATGGAATCACCCTGTAAATTTTCATCCCCCAAATTAACACCTGCATCAAATCAGATCTGCTCATTGACATTGACCCTATGCCATGACATTGACCCTATGTGTCTTTTTGCAAGGAATGTTTTTGCAGTTTTTGCTCTATGGCAAGATGTATTATCATCTTGAAAAATGATTTCATCATCCTCAAACATCCTTTCAATTGTCCAAAATATCAACATAAACTTGTGCATTTATTGATGATGTAATGACAGCCATCTCCCCAGTGCCTTTACCTGACATGCAGCCCCATATCATCAATGACTGTGGAAATTTACATGTTCTCTTCAGGCAGTCATCTTTATAATTCTCATTGGAAAGGCACCAAACAAAGGTTCCAGCATCATCACCTTGCCCACTGCAGATTCGAGATTAATCACTGAATATGACTTTCATCCAGTCATCCACAGTCCACAATTGCTTTTCCTTAGCCCATTGTAACCTTGTTTTTTTATGTTTAGGTGTTAATGATGCCTTTCGTTTAGCTTTTCTGTATGTAAATCCCATTTCCTTTAGGCAGTTTCTTACAGTTCGGTCACAGACGTTGACTCCAGTTTCCTCCCATTCGTTCCTCATTTGTTTTGTTGTACATTTTTCGATTTTTGAGACATATTGCTTTAAGTTTTCTGTCTTGACGCTTTGATGTCTTCCTTGGTCTACCAGTATGTTTGCCTTTAACAACCTTCCCATGTTGTTTGTATTTGGTCCAGAGTTTAGACACAGCTGACTGAACAACCAACATCTTTTGCAACATTGCGTGATGATTTACCCTCTTTTAAGAGTTTGATAATCCTCTCCTTTGTTTCAATTGACATCTCTCGTGTTGGAGCCATGATTCATGTCAGTCCACTTGGTGCAACAGCTCTCCAAGGTGTGATCACTCCTTTTTAGATGCAGACTAACGAGCAGATATGATTTGATGCAGGTGTTAGTTTTGGGGATGAAAAATTACAGGGTGATTCCATAATTTATTCCTCAGAATTGAGTGAGTCCATGTTTTTTTCCTTCTGCTTGGTCTAAAAAAGTAACCGTTACTGACTGCCACAATTATTTTTCTTGATTTCTTATAGTGTTTCTTAAAGCCAGAAAGTTGCCATTTGAAATGACTTTAGTTTTGTGTCATGTCTGTGATCTGCTTTTTTTGTACAAAATTAAACAACTGAATGAACATCCTCAGAGGCCGGTGATTCCATAATTTTTGCCAGGGGTTGTAGTTGCCTGCATTGTCTGGCTATATCAAGGTCATCACTTACAGTAGTGTTAAGAATAATAGTAGTGCTATGCAGTGGTGGGCACAGATGACCAAAAAATGAACTTCGATAACAGATAATCAGATAACTGAAAAGTTATCTTTGATAAAGATAAACTGATGAACCACCCAAAAATGTATAGGAAGTTACAGATAACCGATAAATTCCAGTGTTGTCTCTTGTACATTTGCAACTGCTAACAAGCTGAATTTGAGTTTAAACACCACGATCGCTTTTGGAAGCATAAAAAGTGACAAAAAATTATCTTCGATAATTATCTGTTATCAGATTATCGGAAGAGTGCCCACCACTGGTGCTATGTGACTAAAAAGATTAATCCAGGTTTTGAGTATATTTCTTATTGTTACATAGGAAACAAGGTACCAGTAGATTCAGTAGATTCTCACAAATCCAACAAGACCAAGCATTCATGATATGCACACTCTTAAGGCTATGAAATTGTGCTATTAGTAAAAAAAAGTAGAAAAGGGGGTGTTCACAATAATAGTAGTGTGGCATTCAGTCAGTGAGTTTGTCAATTTTGTGGAACAAACAGGTGTGAATCAGGTGTCCCCTATTTAAGGATGAAGCCAGCACCTGTTGAACATGCTTTTCTCTTTGAAAGCCTGAGGAAAATGGAACGTTCAAGACATTGTTCAGAAGAACAGCGTAGTTTGATTAAAAAGTTGATTGGAGAGGGGAAAACTTATACGCAGGTGCAAAAAAATTATAGGCTGTTCATCTATAATGATCTCCAATGCTTTAAAATGGACAAGAAAAAAACAGACGCCAATATATGAAGAAAACGGAAAACCATCAAAATGGATAGAAGAATAACCAGAATGGCAAAGGCTCACCCATTGATCTTCTCCAGGATGATTAAAGACAGTCTGGAGTTACCTGTAAGTCCTGTGACAGTTAGAAGACGCCTGTGTGAAGCTAATTTATTTGCAAGAATCCCTGCAAAGTCCCTCTGTTAAATAAAAGACATGTGCAGAAGAGGTTACAATTTGCCAAAGAACACATCAACTGGCCTAAAGAGAAATGGAGGAATATTTTGTGGACTGATGAGAGTAAAATTGTTCTTTTTGGGTCCAAGGGCCGCAGACAGTTTGTGAGACGACCCCCAAACTCTGAATTCAAGCCACAGTTCACAGTGAAGACAGTGAAGCATGGTGGGTGGTGCAAGCATCATGATATGGGCATGTTTCTCCTACTATGGTGTTGGGCCTATATATCACATACCAGGTATCGTGGATCAGTTTGGATATGTCAGAATACTTGAAGAGGTCATGTTGCCTTATGCTAAAGAGGACATGCCCTTGAAATGGGTGTTTCAACAAGACAATGACCCCAAGCACACTAGTAAACGAGCAAAATCTTAGTTCCAAACCAACAAAATGAATGCCTCGCAGATGTGAAGAAATCATGAAAAACTGTGGTTATACAACTAAATACTAGTTTAGTTATTCACAGGATTGCTAAAAACACCCCAGTCATGAAGGTGCACCAAAACAATAATAATGCTCTCTGCTGGCGAGGCTGTGGATGTCAGACTGCGAATCACTATCATGTTTTTTGGGATTGTCCAAAAATACAAAATTATTGGAAAAATGTACATAATGCAATACAGGAAGTCCTCAATACATGGATACCATTCAACTTCAAAACCATGTACTTAGGACTTATCCCATCAAGACTGATGGCTAAAGATAAGTATCTGATAGGGGTGTTGCTGGCAGCAGGGAAAAAGGCTTTAACTAAGAGATGGAGGCTGCAAACCGGACCTACACTTAATAATTGGATAGATGTGACAATGGAAATATACATTTTGGAAAAGGTTACCTTTTCTTTGAATCTAAAGATGGACATTTTTATGAAAAACTGGAAAGGATGGGTGCATTTTATTAGACCTCGAAGACCAGACTTTGTCACGATAGTGAACTAAGGGAACGGCAACCTCTCATCTATTACACAGGGTGTTTTTTTTTTTTTTGTCTTCAAGTCTTCAACAGTATCTCAATGACTAAGATAACTGAATGAAACTAAAATATTGCAGATACTCTTTAAAAAGTATTTTATGTGTTTTTGACTGTTTTATAACCCCTCTGGATGTAAATAGTTCAACTGAACATGTCCTGTTTCTTCCCCCCCTTTTTCTTCCTTTCACCCTCTATGGTGTTAAAACGAAAGGAAATGGACCAGCCATACGGCCGTTGTAAACCTTTGGAAAAAGAAATTCCATTACAACTATAACATAACAGTTAAAAAAATGTGGTTGTATTTGTATTTGGATGTTTTATAACATGTATCTCCAAATAAAAAGATAATTAAAAAAAAAAGGATTGCTAAAAAAGCAGTTTGAACATAATAGTTTTGAGTTTGTAGCGTCAACAGCAGATGCGACTTATTGTGAACACCCCCTTTTCTACTTTTTTTTTTACTAATAGCCCAATTTCATAGCCTTAAGAGTGTGCATATTCTGAATGCTTGGTCTTGTTGGATTTGTGAGAATCTACTGAATCTACTGGTACCTTGTTTCCCATGTAACAATAAGAAATATACTCAAAACCTGGATTAATCTTTTTAGTCACATAGCACTACTATTATTCTGAACACTACTGTAGGTCATTACCGATTATGTGTCCGAGGTATCTACATGAGTCAGCTTCTTTCAGTACTTCACCATTTAGTTTAAAAATGGGCAAATCTACCCCTTTTAGATAGCTGGCCCTAAAGCACATTACACAGTGGTTGTCACCAAACAGCTTGCATACTTTCAACAGTTTATTGAGCCCTGCCATTAGCATCAGGTCATCTGCATACATAATGTGGTTTATTAGTATGCCACTATAATAGCAACCAACATGACAATTATTTAGCCTGTGGCTCAGGTCAACCATGTAGATATGAAATAAATGAGGGGACAAAATGCCACCCTGTCTCAGAGATCATTCTCCCACCTGATACACATTTTGAGGTTAGCATACCATACCACCAGTAATCTGGTAATATAATCGGGAACTCCTCTCCTGATGAGAGCTTTATATAATACTGAGTGATTTACCCTATCGAAGCCTTTACTAGCATCATCTAAGGTGCAGCTCCACCCAGGGATGGGTGTGGTGTCCGTTTCTGTAACCCAGTGTTGTATAGTAACGAAGTAAAAATACTTCACTACTGTACTTAAGTACGTTTTGGGAGACTTTGTACTTTACTTGAGTTTTTTAAATTCAGCTTACTTTCACTTTTACTTCACTACATTTCCGACCTTAATTGCATACTTCTACTCCGATACATTTTCTATGCGCCATGCCGTTACTCGTTACAAAACAAAACACACACATACACGAAAAAAGTCGTGTTTTCACCCAGAGACACTAGTGACTGCAACGAAGTCAGGCCGATTTGTCATGAGGCATGTCCGGTAGGCTTTTTTGCAGTTGCGCAAAAAAATGATCATTTCTCTACATTGATTACAGACCTGCAGCCGGTCTGTATAATCAACTTTTCTGCAGCGCGGCTTTGCTTTGAACCTTGAACCAATCGAAGTAGTGATTATGGATCCATTGTTGCTTTATCCTAATTTGTCCCCGCTAAAACCCAGAAGAGCATATGTCTGTAAGTATTATTTAATATTTTTATGTTAAACCAACCTGTTATGGGCTTCTGAAACAGTTGATAGATGTATTTTATAACTTAAAAACGGGACCGACGCTAATGCATTAGCATGTCTATGGCGTTTTCAATGTTAAATTAGCATTAAGCTGTTCACATCAGCATGTTTGTGTTGATTTGTTTCATCTATAATTAATGGCTCAGCGTTCATTGTCGTAAAACAGAAATTGTAATTTTTAAATTTATTTTTATTCATATATTATAGCAACAACAATAACAGTCTACATAGACAATAGTCAATAATAATAGACTAATAATATTAAAATACAATTTTAGAGAAAGAGACAAAAATAACCTGATGAAACAAAACAGAAAAGATAAAACCATGTAACAATGAAAATAAATACGAGGTCTATTAGAAAAGTATCCGACCTTATTATTTTTTTAAAAAACCATATGGATTTGAATCACGTGTGATTGCGTCAGACAAGCTTGAACCCTCGTGCGCATGCGTGAGTTTTTTCATGCCTGTCGGTTGCGTCATTCGCCTGTGAGCAGGCTTTGAGTGAGGTGTGGTCCACCCTCTCCTCTATTTTTTATTGCGAATAAATGTCCGAACGATTTGGAGCTTTGCTGCATCAATTTTTTTCCAGAAACTGTGAGATACCTCCAGGTGGACACCATTCGAAAAATTAATATGGCTTTCAGGGACGATTTTATGGGGATTAAACAGATTAAGGAGTGTTACTGCCGCTTTAAGGACTGCCCACAACTCCCAGCTCCCATCAACAGGCTGACACCCCACTGAAACAACCAGATCATTTCCAACGTGAAGGCTTTGTTGATCCGGGACCTCGTCTGACTTTCACAAAAAGGCAGAAGTCATGGACATCAGCAATTTTTCCGGCACATTCCACTGTTACAGGAGTTTTTTTCATGGAAAGAAAAGCGGAGGGACGCGCCACGGAGCCGTTCATTACGCGGGACAAAACCACCTCGGTGTTGGTTACAACGCGCTCAACTTTTGTTCAGAATCAGCTTCTTATCACGTAACAATGCGGCTTTCCTCTCACTCAAACCCGCAGCTTCACAGTGCTTTAAACAGTGTGCAGACTTCAACAGCGACACAAAGCATGCAGCAAAACGAGACGAGTCATTGGATAAATGCTGGGCTTTGCCCCGGCCAGCGGACGTTCAGCGTGTCTGGGGGTCTATGGGGCAGTGGGCTGGCCTTGGCTGGCCCGGACGCACAGCTTCTGAATGATGATTGGATGATCTGTCTGAGGCTGAATCCCTTTTTGATTGTCAGCGAAATGAGCGAATCAGCGATCTTTTGGTGTAAACATCCGTGGGAGCATTTTCATTCTGTTCCGAGTTGAACCGGAGACTTTCCTAATCCTCTTAGCGGCATTTTCTTTGTTAAAAATGACTAGCGACAAATCGAGCTTCTATTTCTGGTGGGGTTTTTTTGTAGCTCCTTGTGTTTGGAGACTGACTTCTATCACTCTTTCTGACTTCTATCGCAGTTTCTGTCCCTACTGAGCAGCGGGTGCTGCTGAGCTCCTCCACCGTCACAAAGCACTCACAGGCGGACACACTTCACACTAGCCTCGCGCCAGTCCCAGCTAGCTAGGTAGCTAGCTGCACATAATG
This sequence comes from Thalassophryne amazonica, assembly GCF_902500255.1. NCBI lineage: Eukaryota > Metazoa > Chordata > Actinopteri > Batrachoidiformes > Batrachoididae > Thalassophryne > Thalassophryne amazonica. The sequence continues at coordinate 44,812,212 of NC_047119.1, forward strand.
GCAGACAATTTGAATGTTGTGGACCGGATTTTGGCGAAGCCATTTGATAGTCTTCCTTACGAAGAAAAACTTAGAGTTACATAGCAGGGCAGATCAACTCCTCAGATTAATTTGGTGCAATGTTTGTGCATTGCTATGCACACACATTGCTGTTATGTTGTGGATTTCTATGTTAATTTTGGAGATTATTTAAGTATTGTATTTATTATTTAAGTATTTTATTTTGATTACAACTTTATTTTTCTGTAAGATAATGTGAATGTCATTTGATTCTATTTTGTATTTGGATATTGAACATTTTGCACACCATTGCACATCTGAAAGAAATTAAACTATTTAAGTGTTTACTATAAATGCAGTCTCCTGCCTGCTGATGTTACTTTCAAATAGTTAAATTAATGAGCCATACTTATACTCTGTATGTAGAAGTTAATTAAAACATATTTATGAGTTTGCTACCCCTTTAAGGTTAAAAACAAGAATGACACCTGTATGATGTAAGATAATTACACATAATGCTAATGATTGTGGGTATGTTACACACATAACAGTGTAGCCTATGGAATAATGAGGCATCTGGTGCTGAGGTGATGGTAGGGGGCCCCCCAAATGAAATTCTGCTTAAGGCCCCATAAAGGCTTGGGCCGGCCCTGTCTGCAATACACACAAGCATATACAGGAAAAATCTTTAACAGAGCATCAGTTATACAGGCATATCTATTATACTCTGCTTCAGAAAGAATTTCTCAGTTCAGTCTATGGGTGCAACTGTTGGCAATATTCATCATACTAGGTATCTCTTCAACCTCCAGATATAAAGCAACTGGAATATGACCTTCATCTGTCAAGTTATAACATACATTCATAATCACTGAAAGCACCGTCAAAGGCTTCTGTAGACACAACATGGTCTACCCAGGATTCAGAACCCCAAGAGTCACTGACATAGGTGCAACTGTCACTGGGTAACACACGACAAGAAGAAATTATGAGATTGTGATCATCACAGAAGTTAAACATATGCTTGGCAAATAAGGAATTGGCTGGATCCTTCAGGTTTACATTCCAGTCATCAATCAATACCACAGCAGTGGAGTGAAATTGCTCAATTAAAGCAGCCTGAACACCCAAATCATCCAAGTACTTTTCTTCATTTTCCCTGCACTGATTAGGTAGATATAAATTAATAATCAATAATTTTTTTAGCACTGATTTCAACTTGTATAGCAATATACCAATTTAAATTGAGATGCAAAGGCTTAATGTATCTGTCCAGTTGCTAACGCCGAAGAACTGCAAACTCCCATACACAACATCTGTGAGGTCAGTTGATGAAGCTCAGATGCAATGGAAAAGTCGGTGTAGATTGTTTGGGTTATGCAAGTCCCGCTTACTGTACCATGTTTTCTGACTTATAATGTCATTGCTGTCCAACGCGTACATCAGATCCTGTCAAAGATCAAGATCTCTTGCAACCTTGGGGAAACCTCTGCTGTTGTACCTCAGTAGACTTAGTTTACTGACCACTGGAAGTGGATACACACTTTCTTTCAGTTTTAGACACAGCCTGAAGACAGGAACCCTTCACTGCACCCACAATTCCCTTTGGTCTTTGAGCTTTTGCTTGAATTTGGGTTCCATCTTGTATCTTCCTTATTTTACCATTGACTCTGGTGACAGTTCTCCAGGTGTCAGGGTCAGGATTCACAGCAGACCCTTCTGTTGACCTCAGGCAACAGAAGGGCAACTCGCTGTGCATTTATGCACAGGGAGTTCTAGGCGTCTCAGAAGCAATTTAACTTCAGCCACCACACTCCTCAAGTCATCACAAGCCTTATTTTGTGAGCTAACGCAGGCCTTCAACATGTATCAACTTCATCTTGAGTCGTCTTTGTTTCAGTAGTGATAAAACATCAATATTGTCAAAGTTGAAGGGCAGCAACTTACTTGCGTCTCTTACCACAAAGACTGGCATGTCCCTACCATCCTCTTGAAGTAGCTTGATGATAGCTTTCTAAGTTTTGTTTGTTTTTCTTTGATCCTTTCCTGATTCTCCTACGTGAAGTTTTTTCATCCACACAAAGGCCAAATAGCTTTTTCTTGGAGCTCTCGATCTCCTCATCAACATATGTTGTCAAGCACAGCTGTACAATCATGTTCGTAGGCAACAAATCCAGCTTGTTGGTCATGAAGCACAGAAACTCAATAAAGCAGCTACGTTCATTTAGATTGGCGTTCTGTAAGTGATATATCGATGTGTTTCAGGAAACGTTCAGGCTTCAGTATGGTAGAATTTTGTGGGATCATATTACATGACTCAGCAAATCAGCCATAATGTTAGCTGTCACCAGTCTAGATGTTATTTATGTCAAATTTCCTCAAATATCAGCAGACTTAAGATACCATGAAATTTGGGCATCAATGCAAATTCCAAATAAACTGAACCGACAAAGGGAAACTCCAAGTTCAACAACCGCAGTGTAATGTTTGACACCAATTCACGTAATTAATTCTTTATAATTAATTAACACCATAATCTGTGGTGCTGTGTTACTTTGATTTGATAAAAAATTTAACTACTTTAACCTCAATAAACACACAACCCTTCCACCATGTGTAACACATATTGGCTACAAACTGGTCGAGGTACTCAAGGTCACCAAAACTCAAAAGGTCACATGACCAATAAAAAGGCAATATATTACTTTATATTAGTGTTTAATACTAATCATGGGTGTATCTTTAACCAATTCCTGGAGGTAGCATTCTAAATGAGTTTGCCCTTTCCATGACAGCCAAGGTCAAAGGTCATATGACCCAGTAGAAAGGAGATATATGCATAGGTGTCAACCTGACTCCAGAAAGGGAAAAGAGGGTTCAGCTTTCTTTGTAACCACCAACTCCACCAGGTGATTTCATCAATTAAATCACCTGGTGGAGAACATATATTTGTTCTGCTTCCCAAATACAAAGGTCCCCAGTTCAAAGCCACCCATGCTCAAGCCTCCACGTATCTGAAGGATAAGAGCACCAAGAAGGACATATGTTGTAAAATCTGTGCACATTCAATGTGACCTCAAGCAAAATGGGAAAAACCTTAAGAAACTAGCATAAGCATTGGAACAAAATTTTGGCCTTGGCTTCTCATCAATTTTTTCTCAAAACCAAGTCATTTTGTCCTTGGCTCACCCTCAAGAGATTAGTCCAAATCAGCTCAAAACTCAGAGTTATGTACAGACACATAGGATCAAAAACAATACCTCTGCAAGTGTTACCGTGCACAGGCTTAATAAATGTGCAGATTATCCCTGGGTATGTGTTGTCTCGTGGGGCAGGGACTGCGTTAATTTGCCAATGTACTGCAGTTTCAATCCAATGATGCATCGTGTATCACATCTTTAATGTGGTACTATATGTAGGCTTCTTTTTCATTTTGAAATTATTAATTAAATATTCTATAATTGCTACATTATGTTACTATATATACATGATACCCTCCATTAAGCAGCAGTGAAGCGTGCGTGAAGTGAATGCAGGAATTGTCCTTTGAGGTTCTCCTCAGTGATAGATTCTGGCATTCTCTTATTCCGTCTTTAATTTTCCACACCCACCCGACGTCCAGCCTGAATGCACTAAACGCACACATTACACCTTCATTAATACGACCGCACCTGCTTTTATCAGCACTATCGTTCCATCTACATATGGCCACAAACAGGCTGTAATGAGAAAAGCCAAAGCTATGAAAATACTCTGGTCAGCACTATTATTCCACTGTGTACAGATTTACATGTGACCATGTGAGAGATTTTTCATTTGGATAAAATGGATCCAGAAATGAATTTCTCTCTAAACCAACCAGAGCACGATCAGTTCTCTGGAGGGGTCGGAATTCATTTTTTTTTTTTCCCCTCAGGAAAGGTGACAAACCAAAGTGTTGAAACTCTACAATTCATTAATACATTTCCTAAACATCATTTTGTTTCCATTAAAAATACAAGACATAATACCTTAAAATAACTATTTTCATAACTGCGGTGAGTCATTCTTTAATTAGTCATTGCTGTGGGAATACTTGAAATGGAAATTCAATTCCTGGATAGGGAACAATAAATTCTACACTGACTTTGAGGATCTCATTCATAAATTGTATTTAGGCCAAAAACGAACTGTCAGTTCTAAGTCTTGATAAGACAAATGATGAATCTTTACTTTTGTATCAGTTCATTTTGTTTGAATCCGATTTTCAATTTGCTTGAAAGTGCTTTGAAAAAGTTTTAAAACAGTCAAATGTGTTAAACCATTTTAAATATCAAAGAAAAGTTTAAGACCAGATTGCCTATATATGAAATGAATTAAATCTGATTAAACCACTGAGTTAGATTAAAACCTGTTTAAATTAGTTTAAAACATGTAAAAATGTTTACAACCCCTGGCAAAAATTATGGAATCACCGGCCTCTGAGGATGTTCATTCAGTTGTTTAATTTTGTAGAAAAAAAAGCAGATCACAGACATGACACAAAACTAAAGTCATTTCAAATGACAACTTTCTGGCTTTAAGAAACACTATAAGAAATCAAGAAAAAAAGATTGTGGCAGTCAGTAACGGTTACTTTTTTAGACCAAGCAGAGGAAAAAAATATGGAATCACTCAATTCTGAGGAAAAAATTATGGAATCACCCTGTAAATTTTCATCCCCCAAACTAACACCTGCATCAAATCAGATCTACTCGTTGACATTGACCCTATGTGTCTTTTTACAAGGAGTGTTTTCGCAGTTTTTGCTCTATGGCAAGATGCATTATCATCTTGAAACATCCCCAAACATCCTTTCAATTGTCCAAAATATCAACGTAAACTTGTGCATTTATTGATGATGTAATGACAGCCATCTCCCCAGTGCCTTTACCTGACATGCAGCCCCATATCATCAATGACTGTGGAAATTTACATGTTCTCTTCAGGCAGTCATCATTATAAATCTCATTGGAACGGCACCAAACAAAAGTTCCAGCATCATCACCTTGCCCAATGCAGATTCGAGATTCATCACTGAATATGACTTTCATCCAGTCATCCACAGTCCACGAATGCTTTTCCTTAGCCCATTGTAACCTTGTTTTTTTTCTGTTTAGGTGTTAATGATGGCTTTCGTTTAGCTTTTCTGTATGTAAATCCCATTTCCTTTAGGCGGTTTCTTACAGTTCGATCACAGACGTTAACTCCAGTTTCCTCCCATTCGTTCCTCATTTGTTTTGTTGTACATTTTTCGATTTTTGAGACATATTGCTTTAAGTTTTCTGTCTTGACGCTTTGATGTCCTTCCTTGGTCTACCAGTATGTTTGCCTTTAACAACCTTCCCATGTTGTTTGTATTTGGTCCAGAGTTTAGACACAGCTGACTGTGAACAACCAACATCTTTTGCAACACTGCGTGATGATTTACTCTCTTTTAAGAGTTTGATAATCCTCTCCTTTGTTTCAACTGACATCTCTCGTGTTGGAGCCATGATTCATGTCAGTCCACTTGGTGCAACAGCTCTCCAAGGTGTGTTCACTCCTTTTTAGATGCAGACTAACGAGCAGATCTGATATGATGCAGGTGTTAGTTTTGGGGATGAAAATTTACAGGGTGATTCCATAATTTTTTCCTCAGAATTGAGTGATTCCATATTTTTTTCCTCTGCTTGGTCTAAAAAAGTAACCGTTACTGACTGCCACAATCTTTTTTTCTTGATTTCTTATAGTGTTTCTTAAAGCCAGAAAGTTGCCATTTGAAATGACTTTAGTTTTGTGTCATGTCTGTGATCTGCTTTTTTTTTCTACAAAATTAAACAACTGAATGAACATCCTCAGAGGCTGGTGATTCCATAATTTTTGCCAGGGGTTGTAATATCAAGTTTTTTCACTAAAAGAGGAAAGAACCAAATCCTCACCATCACAAAGCTTGCACAAAATTTAGCATTTTAACATTGTTAATGACTTGTTGAAACAACTCCTTGTTCTGAAAACATGCGTTTGCACACAAAACGACAACGGACGCTGGTGAGCACCTGGACAGAATTACAGAGGTGTGGCATGTTTTGATCAATGAAGCTGTCTGTAACAATTAGGAGTGGCACTTTTGTTGGGGTATATGGGGCCTATAAAAGCAAATGATAAAATTTGAAATTTGCTGTATTTTTGCTACACCTCACTGAAACTCTTCATGAATGCGCCATTAGCATGCTGCGCGGAATTCAGCCAGATGTATAAATGTTCAAGAGTCGACTATCAGCCACTTAAGCAGGAGGTTCTGTGACACGAGGAGGATGCGCGGCAAACTCATAACACTTATGGGATGTTCTGGATTGTCGCATTTGCGCTCATATCCCGATACCAAACACTGTTTTTCAACTCCAGAATGCCTTGAGGGAGGCGCAGTAGGCCGTTCCTCAACAGGAAATTCACCATTTAGTGGGTTCCATTAATTAAATTTAAAACAGTGAATAAGATAAATTACTATTTAGGGATACTGAACAACTATATGTAGTTGTTTCTTGCAGCCCCACAACTTTACAGATGTGTTCATGAACTCAGGTGTATTAATATCAAAGCTGTTCAGTATTTCTCTTCAAAACAGAAATGTTCTAACTCCAACAAGATAACCTGATGAAATATGCACATGAACTCTGTTTCAGTTGTTGCCATGACAAGTGTAAAACAAAATCAAAATTGTTATATTTCACAACAATTATTATTGTAGATTTATAGAGCTGAGCTTCATAACAGTTGTACTCACCCCATTTTTTGGATAGGCCACCCAGCCTAGGTCCCCCATCACAGAGCGAGAATCCAGCAGGTTCACTGTCAAATATTTAAGGGGGGGAGCAGTGTTAATCCTCCACACTAAACATGATCACAAATTTAAAGGATTACAGCACATTCTGAAATTGTTTGTACACCTTTAGTGTGTTTATCATTGTCATGTTTTTGTACCTTTTTTTAATGTTTAGCTGATATGTGTACAACACTACTTATACAATTACAAATAAACTATTCCATACACATACATTTACAAAAAAACTTTAAAGTCCTGTTTTTCTCATGACTTTGAACTCTTCAAGCAACAACAAGACAAAAATGGGACGTTAGTGTTTTGGGGAAATCGCGTCCATGGAATTGTTGACTTATAAGCAGCTTTATTATATGGCTGTGATGCTACGCGCGTTCTGATTGGCTGATTACCGGTCAGCTATTTTCCCATATCGGACCGGTTTCCATGAGAATCAGTCCGAAACACTTCTTTTTTTTTTTTTTTTTTTTAAACACAACCCAGAAGCTAAAAACACGATTAGAAAAAGCAAGTCGGACATGAACGTACTCCATAAATATCTAAACAGCAACTGAAAAACCACACAGATTGAAAGCTGACCAGCCCTGTCTATGAGCCGTCAGCAACTTTCATATTCGGGCGTTCGCGTGTTCATATATAGTGAGGAAAATAAGTATTTGAACACCCTGCGATTTTGCAAGTTCTCCCACTTAGAAATCATGGAGGGGTCTGAAATTTTCATCTTACGTGCATGTCCACTGTGAGAGACAATCTAAGAAAAAAAAAATCGGAAATTACAATGTATGATTTTTTAATAATTTATTTGTATGTTACCGCTGCAAATAAGTATTTCAACACCTGTGAAACACCTGCACACTTATCAACTTTTATTATTCAGGATCAACATTTCATCATTTTTTAGTGATTATTTGTGCACATTTTTTTTTGGTGTCACCTACACTTTAAAGGTCAACACTGCATGTTGGCATCTTCCCTAAAACTGCTACTAGAAGAGAATGCACGTGACGGGACGATATGGCAAACTCTGGTACAACACACATATGCCAACTTTAAAAGGAGCCACCGGCAAAGAGTTAAAGCAGACAACAGCAGCAGCTGAGATACCTGGACAGTTTTCCAGTCCTCACTGTGGACGATCATGCAGATCAAAACTGGGATTCCACAGCCACCTACGATTCCATATCACATAAGACTGAGTTGCACACAGACATTAATGTCAACACATCAGACTGACAGTTGGTGGACACATCAGCACTGTCCCAGTGTCTGACCAAACAATCTGCATCAATTTAAAATGAAAATCTATTATTCCAGCAAAGAGGAGACGTAAGCAGAAATCTATACTTGAGTGAGCAAGAAACTGTCACAGGGAAGCCCCTCCCAACAAACACCCTCACCGACACTACCCGTCTCAACCGTTCTGCAGAGAGTAATAAAAGATGTCCTGAGGAGGCGATTAGACAACTAATTAGGCCATAAAGAAGAGATAAGTGAAGCTGAACTAGATCATAAGGGATGGCTTACCTCTTTCACTACATCTCGTTCTCTGAGGATCAAACCGTTGAACAAGTGGAGCTTAGCTGTGACAGTCATCTGATATTAAAAGCAAGAAAAACTGATTCCGACATCTTTTAGTCACTTCAAGGATATTTGATTGTTTTAAATGTGTTGAAATGGATTTCCAGTGGGGGGGGCTGATACATTTCTCCTTGAAATGCCAGTGTGTTGTTCACATTTGGCTTAATGGATTTAAGTGCTGAATGAATGTCATCCGTCACTTAATCTAATCTGGAAACAATGGTTCAAGTGTCAAACATGACATTTTGTCTTGGTATTCGCCTCTTTAGTTTTAACTGTCTGGACTCCTTCACCAGCCTGGCCTTTTTTCTCTAATGCACCGAAACAATTTTTTTTTCCAATTATGTCATTTTGCACAAATACAGCAAACCATTTGTATGACCAACACTGGAAGCCTTTATAACTCACTTATTTTCAGGCTCAAATCTGCCTCTACATGAAAATACTGAAGGTATAAACCTATTTATCAACTGCACATTTGTGTGTGACCATCTCAACACGAACAAAAAACACTCTGCAGCAGTCACCTGACTGTATATCGCCAAGTTTCCAGCCCCACCCAGTTGCATCATAAATCCATATTACTGTGTACAAAACTAAAGCGGACGGTTCCACTGATAGTGCAGCAGATAAATTCACACATCTTAAGAATCTTTCATTCTGTGACGCAAGCACCACATTTGGCACAATGGTACTTATGACCATTAGCCGCTTTTTTGTGACCATTAGCCACTTCAATTTTCAAGATGGCAGCCTTTTTTTTAAAAAAAGATGGCGTCCAGAAATATGTATTTTTGGCATATATTTTCAGAATCTTGGTCTATTTGCCTGTTATATATTGTTCTGTGGACTGGGGGGATTTTAATTTAACTTCAGGCAATATTTTCATGCTTTTTAGATGGATTGTGTATGGCATTAATAAGTGTACATACATGCTGCAGAACGTGTGAAAGTGTTTGGGGTGTAAGGATGTAGTAGCAGAGGTAGTATTTTTGCTTTTAAAGTCAGTCATGTCCTTTGGAAGAACAATAGTCCTCACTGCTTACCTAACTGTTACCAATGGGTCCAAGGTAGTAGCTTGTGCACTGCAATGGCCACACCCCATTAAACTGTATTGGCTTGTGGGTTTAAGTAAGGATAGAACACAGAGAGATTCTTTGTGATGGAGTTTGCTTTGCTCTCATATCAGTGCATGTGGTAGTCAATAGACCTCACTCTCCAGACAGCCAAAGGATACCGGTCTGCCCGGGTTTTAGGCGACTTGCGAGAGCGGCTGCCTGTCATTCCAGAGACCATGAGTTCACATCCCAAGTGGAGCAAGTGGGAGGAGTTAATCACAACACAACACAGAAACGAGAGAGCACAGCCACTACACACGAAGACTGGAAACTTCCAGAATGACTAACATTATACCCCCCAAACATTAAAAATTCAAATTTCATGTGGCTAACAGCTTTTTTGAAGAAAAGGACTTCTTAGAAGTATTTGTATAATCACCTGAACGACTCTTACACTTGTCTGCTGCACTATGAGTGATTAACCGCACAGATAACTAATGCAAACATTCCACTTCAAGCAAATCAAATCAATTTTATTTATATAGCACCAAATCACAACAAACAGTTGCCCCAAGGCGCTTTATATTGTAAGGCAAAGCCATACAATAATTACGGAAAAACCCCAACGGTCAAAACGACCCCCTGTGAGCAAGCACTTGGCGACAGTGAGAAGGAAAAACTCCCTTTTAACAGGAAGAAACCTCCAGCAGAACCAGGCTCAGGGAGGGGCAGTCTTCTGCTGGGACTGGTTGGGACTGAGGGAGAGAACCAGGAAAAAGACATGCTGTGGAGGGGAGCAGAGATCGATCACTAATGATTAAATGCAGAGTGGTGCATACAGAGCAAAAAGAGAAAGAAACACTCAGTGCATCATGGGAACCCCCCAGCAGTCTAAGTCTATAGCAGCATAACTAAGGGATGGTTCAGGGTCACCTGATCCAGCCCTAACTATAAGCTTTACCAAAAAGGAAAGTTTTAAGCCTAATCTTAAAAGTAGAGAGGGTGTCTGTCTCCCTGATCTGAATTGGGAGCTGGTTCCAGAGGAGAGGAGCCTGAAAGCTGAAGGCTCTGCCTCCCATTCTACTCTTAAAAACCCTAGGAACTACAAGTAAGCCTGCAGTCTGAGAGTGAAGCACTCTATTGGGGTGATATGGTACTATGAGGTCCCTAAGATAAGATGGGACCTGATTATTCAAAACCTTATAAGTAAGAAGAATAATTTTAAATTCTATTCTAGAATTAACAGGAAGCCAATGAAGACAGGCCAATATGGGTGAAATATGCAAGAGCATCCACTGATCCACACAGATTTACTGTCAGACAATGACCATTACCTTAAAAAAAAAAAAAAAAAAAAAAAAAAAACAACAACACATACTTCCTGTTAACTACACGACTGTGACCCCATGATTTCAAGTCCTCGGCGCATTCACTGCAAGCATTGTTGACGCATGTTCTCCAAAATAACTACATCAACTACAGGGAACACTACAAGCAGGACAAAGGAGAAAATATTGAAATGGAACTGTCAGTATCGGATCCATAAGGCCTGCCGGACCGCTGCAAGCACAGACAGACTGTTCTGGATAAATAACAGCAGTAGTACCGGTCTTAATGTTTCTTAACAAAACAGACTGTCAGACTTTTGCCTGACTGTCTGTCAGCAGGGTTACGTTAAATCTACTGCACGGATTTTGAAGAAAGTTTCACCAAAGATCGATATTAGGGCATGGAAGACTCCATTAAATTTTGGAGGTGTCCAGGATCCAGATTCTGGATCAAGATTTCACTTTATATAGCCTTTGAAGGATTATGCTAAAAAAGAAAGAAAAAAAACTAGTAAATCTGCACCACAGATAGGTATTACGGCATGGAAGACTCCATTAAATTTTGGAGGTGATCCAGATCTGGGTCCGTATTCTGGATCGAGATTTCACTTTATACAGACTTTGAAGGATTATGTCAAAACTACTTCACAGATTCTCATCAAATTTTCACCACACAATGGTGTTCGGCCTTGGAAGACTCCATTAAATTTGAGAGGTGATCTGGATCCGGATCCAGATTCTGGATCAGGATTTCAATTTGTAGAAGGATTACGTCAAAACTACTTCACAGATACGCCATCATGATGTAAAACCAACATCAGGAAGACACTATTTTGTTTCAGCTTGTGAATTAAATATCAGATTGCAATATCTTGATCAATCAGACCATTCTGGATCAGTATGCAATTATTGCATTGTGTAGTGGAATCCGGATCCAGGTACAGTCCAGGCCACGATGTGAATTGCATCTCGTCCTCATCAACCCTTGGCGGACATCAGAAACCTCTGATTGCTTTTGTTGAGCTAATGCGTACACTGGATCTGGTGGACGGTACGAATCTGGTACTTGCATGAACAACAACAAAACAAAAGTAATCGCTCATTTGACACCAAATCATTCCAGTGTTACACAAGGATCCTCCTAAGACACCTGGAACCAAAGACATCCTAGTTGTAGTCTTAGGTCACTAGTTAGCCAGTGACCCAGTTTTGAGACATTAAATAAATAAATAATGATGTGGACAAGCAGTTAAGTGTGCTTATTTCCAGTGCAGAAAGTTCCTGGTTCAAACTCACCCCTGTCCATTCTCCAGTATGGGGGTGCATCAGGAAGGGTATCCAGTGTAAAATTTGTGCCAAATCAACATGCAGCTCCACCTCTGATCTGCTGTGATGACCCCGAGTGAAAAACAAGGAAATGCCAAAAGGACTGACTAAATGTGAATGTTTTATTATTTATTTTACTAGTTTCTTTAAAATTGTCATAATGTGTTGTGGACAAAACAAGACATTTGAAGGCATCATCTTGGGCTTTGGAAAAAACTGATTGACATTTTTTACAATTTCTAATATTTTTGGACACAGCAACTAATCACTTAATCGTTCGATTAATCATGGATGAAAATAACTGATTAATTGCAGCCCTACACATGAAGCTGGGGCCATCACAAACAAATCAAAGACACTCAGCTGAAAACTAGAAATGATTCATGACTAATCTGCCCCCTGCTGGATAACGTGTGTTGTGCCAAACATGTGTGCCTCAGAATTTATGGGAAAATGATTGTAAATGCTTCCTGAGATGATATTAAGCCTTCCGTCCTATGCGTTTGGTGGAAGTTGCTATTGTTTCAAATCTTAAGTTTTTAAGAGTGCATTTAGATGTGAAGTGGTATCTCCCAACCAACCTAATCTGCCTTAATTTTCATCATGTTGTTTAACTTTTAAGTGACAGTCCCATTGGTTTCAAATCTAAATAGACTTGAACCAGCAGATCTCCAGCTGAGGAGCTTTTTTAAGATTCCATATAATTTACACCAGTGAACCCTGATCCAAAACCTTTGAGCAGACAAACCAATCCAGGACCCCTGAGTGTTCAGTGGCCCCACATTGGGAACCACTTTTGTTCATCTAAACATGAACAAATAAATCTGCCATGTGAAGAATGAGCATGTTGATGGATGCTGCCTCTTCTCCAGTTTATGTTCTTTAAACAATGGCATTCATCTCAAGCTATTAAAACGCTGCAGACAATAGGGTGGGAACCATATTTCACACATTTCTCATTTTTAAAGTGGTTTATACTGTTTTTTTTAATGCTTCTAAGACGTTAAAAGGCTTTCATTTAAATGTTTTCTTATTCTGATGGTTTCAAAGAGGACCAGTCCAATAGAAGTCGCTTTCAATTATATTTAATCTGCATTGATTAAGAATGTTTAGTTTAACAGCTCTTCATCTAATGTAAACTGGATTAAAGTTGTGTGAAACTGAAGACTTTAGCAGTTCGACACCAGCTGTGTACATCTTAGAATGCTTTGAAGCTGTTTAATCTGGATTTAAACCACATCTTTTTCCTCTTTTGTTAACCTGGATTTAAACTGTTCTAAAGCAATGAAAAACTGACTGGGATCCACCCAGGAGGGACCCCTGGCTCTCACCCATTGTTGTATATAGAAGTTCAATTCTCACCAGTCAAAAAAAAAAAAAGACAGAAAATCTCAATAGATTTTCATAAAGAACGGTGAAGATGTGTCCTCCACCTCAGTAAAAGTGATGTCCAATTTAATTTTTGCATTATTCATAGATATTTTAAAGACAAATCACAATGCAATGATAATCCCCGGATTAACTGAATAAGAGATTAATATTTGCAAATTTAAAGAGGTGCCAATAAGAGCCAGAATGGGAAACCATATGTTGTATACCTTAACATGTCAAAATGTCATTTTTTGAGACTTTTTTAAATACTCCTTTATTCTATTCACTGAAAACAGTTGTGTTGGATTTAGATGATTTTAATATGTACATCAGTTGCACGTGATCAGAATGTGTCCAAATAATATTTTTCTTATGTTAGATGAGGAATATAACTAAATTATATTATTTGGGCACATTCTGATCATGTGGGAGTGGAAGGAATGTATAACCCCCCCCCAGTGTTTGACAGATTACATGTGAGCATTGTTATGTCCACAACACCAACAGATTCGGGGTGGAGGTTAATGATCACCTGTCTATCCATTTCTGCAGACACATTGTGTGATAAGACAATCCTTATCGGTATGTGCACATGCACACATATGTACTGTATATACGCATAGGAACTTATGTTGTATTGATTTATATGTGCACATCTAAATTAATTTTATTATGACACAGGTGTACCTCTTTCCTTTTGTACTTTCTTCTTCAATCCTGTGGCATTTTCACTGCCAAATAAAAAAATCTTCCCATTGTTTAATCATGAGTAGATAATAAAATACTGGTAAAGGTCAAGAAAAACTAACTAAACTGATAAGGCCACACCTTTAAATGGCTTGTTTTGACTGACCAGCAATCCAAACCTCAAAACCATCACATTTACAGCGATCAAATAATCTGAAAGTCGATAAATCAAAGTTTGCAGTTTTCCTCTCTTGTTAAATTTTCAGGAATAACCGGACATTAATTCTTTATCCATTTACTTTCTCTTCACTTTCTCTTTGAAGTCAACTTTCTGATCTGACTCTTGTTTTACCATTTTTGTTGTTATTTTTATTTACTCCACCAGAACATTTCTAAATAAAAGCAACATGAATAAATGCATGTTTAAAACATCAAATAAATTAAAATCCAGTTCACTCCCCACGTATTTTAAATAAGAAATTAAGTGCACGTAAAATCAGGTGGGTGACATAAAGGCACTTTGTGCTGTTTTGTGGTATTTTAGTGACATTATGACTTTTTGGTATTAAAAGACGCGCCGCTTATCGCACAGTTTTGAGTCCAAAGGTTAATTTATATTTCAGTTTTATTGTCGTTTGGAGAACAAACAGTCCTCGGGACGCAGCTGTCCTTAACGTTAATGTTTGACAGGTGTTTGTGCAGCGCAGACAAATACCGCGTGCGTGTTTTTACCTTCATTAGCGGGGATGCACCGAACTCCAGGCAACGTCACGCTCCAAAACCACGTCCACGCCAGCAGCCGAAACGCACAGGTCCACGAGCGAGGCTGCATGACGCGTCCACAAAATAACCGCACGCGGTCCGTTCGAGGTGAAGAGCGAGTCTCCGAGTCAGTGGGAAGCGGCGCGCGGCGACCGCATCTGTGTAGCGGCGCACGTGCAGTCACAGAGGTGAAGCTCGCGCTCTTCGGCTGGAAGACAGCCGACTGACGGGCTCCGCGCGCGCAGGCTGAGCGGGGGCGGGGCAGCGCGCGGGAGGGGCGGAGACAGGCGCGCAGGCTGTCCAATCAGACAAACCGTGCACAGGTGAACCGCGGCGCAGACAGACCATCCAAAAATCATCAGCGAGAGGAGCACTCGGAGAGAGGTACTGCTACAAAAAAATACAAACCTCCACCCAAAACATCATTAACGAGAGCAGCATTCTGAGAGAGGTCATCCTCCAAAAAATACAATCCTCCATCCAAAACATCATCAACGTGAGAAGTATTCTGAGACAGTTCCTCCTCCAAAAAACATCAACTAGAGGAACACTCTGACACAGGTCCTCCTCCTAAAAATACAGACCTCATCCAAAACACCATCTATTAGATGAGGACTCGCAGAGAGTTCCTCCGCCAAAAAATATAGACCTCCATCCAAAACACGATCAACCAGAGGAGCACTGTGAGAGAGGTCATAATCCAAAAAATACAAACTTTCATCCAAAACACCATCTACTAGAGGAGCAATCGGAGAGAGGTCCTGCTCCAAAAATGCAAACCCCCACCCAAAACACCATCAACTACAGAAGCACTTTGAGAGAGTTCCTCCGCCAAAAAATACAGACCACCATCCAAAACATCATTAACTAGAGGAGCACTCAAGGGAGGTCCTCCTACAAAAAAATGCTAAACTCCATCTAAAACATCAACCTCCATCCAAAACAACATCAACTTGAGGAGCATTCTGAGATAGTTCCACCTCTAAAAAATACAAACCCCCACCCAAAACACCATCAAGTAGAGGAGCACTCTGAGAGAGGTCCTCCGCCAAAAAATACAAACCCCCACCCAAAACACCATCAAGTAGAGGAGCACTTTGAGAGATTCCTCCGCCAAAAAATACAAACCCCCACCCAAAACACCATCAAGTAGAGAAGCACTCTGAGAGAGTTCATCCGCCAAAAAATACAGACCTCCATCCAAAACACCATCAACTAGAGGAGCACTCGAGGGGGTCATCCTACAAAAAATGCAAAACTCCATCCAAAACACCATTAACGAGAGCAGCATTCTGAGAGAGGTCATCCTCCAAAAAATACAATCCTCCATCCAAAACATCATCAACGTGAGAAGTATTCTGAGACAGTTCCTCCTCCAAAAAACATCAACTAGAGGAACACTCTGACACAGGTCCTCCTCCTAAAATACAGACCTCATCCAAAACACCATCTATTAGATGAGGACTCGCAGAGAGTTCCTCCGCCAAAAAATATAGACCTCCATCCAAAACACGATCAACCAGAGGAGCACTGTGAGAGAGGTCATAATCAAAAAAATACAAACTTTCATCCAAAACACCATCTACTAGAGGAGCAATCGGAGAGAGGTCCTGCTCCAAAAATGCAAACCCCCACCCAAAACACCATCAACTACAGAAGCACTTTGAGAGAGTTCCTCCGCCAAAAAATACAGACCACCATCCAAAACATCATTAACTAGAGGAGCACTCAAGGGAGGTCCTCCTACAAAAAAAATGCAAAACTCCATCTAAAACATCAACCTCCATCCAAAACAACATCAACTTGAGGAGCATTCTGAGATAGTTCCACCTCTAAAAAATACAAACCCCCACCCAAAACACCATCAAGTAGAGGAGCACTCTGAGAGAGGTCCTCCGCCAAAAAATACAAACCCCCACCCAAAACACCATCAAGTAGAGAAGCACTCTGAGAGAGTTCATCCGCCAAAAAATACAGACCTCCATCCAAAACACCATCAACTAGAGGAGCACTCGAGGGGGTCATCCTACAAAAAATGCAAAACTCCATCCAAAACACCATTAACGAGAGCAGCATTCTGAGAGAGGTCATCCTCCAAAAAATACAATCCTCCATCCAAAACATCATCAACGTGAGAAGTATTCTGAGACAGTTCCTCCTCCAAAAAACATCAACTAGAGGAACACTCTGACACAGGTCCTCCTCCTAAAAATACAGACCTCATCCAAAACACCATCTATTAGATGAGGACTCGCAGAGAGTTCCTCCGCCAAAAAATATAGACCTCCATCCAAAACACGATCAACCAGAGGAGCACTGTGAGAGAGGTCATAATCCAAAAAATACAAACTTTCATCTAAAACACCATCTACTAGAGGAGCAATCGGAGAGAAGTCCTGCTCCAAAAATGCAAACCCCCACCCAAAACACCATCAACTACAGAAGCACTTTGAGAGAGTTCCTCCGCCAAAAAATACAGACCACCATCCAAAACATCATTAACTAGAGGAGCACTCAAGGGAGGTCCTCCTACAAAAAAATGCAAAACTCCATCTAAAACATCAACCTCCATCCAAAACAACATCAACTTGAGGAGCATTCTGAGATAGTTCCACCTCTAAAAAATACAAACCCCCACCCAAAACACCATCAAGTAGAGGAGCACTCTGAGAGAGGTCCTCCGCCAAAAAATACAAACCCCCACCCAAAACACCATCAAGTAGAGGAGCACTTTGAGAGATTCCTCTGCCAAAAAATACAAACCCCCACCCAAAACACCATCAAGTAGAGAAGCACTTTGAGAGAGTTCATCCGCCCAAAAATACAGACCTCCATCCAAAACACCATCAACTAGAGGAGCACTCGAGGGGGTCATCCTACAAAAAATGCAAAACTCCATCCAAAACACCATCAACTATAAAAGCACTCTGAGAGGGGTCATCCTCCAAAAAATACAAACCTCCATCCAAAACAACATCAACTTGAGGAACATTCTGAGATAGTTCCACCTCTAAAAAATACAAACCCCCACCCAAAACACCATCAAGTAGAGGAGCACTCTGAGAGAGGTCCTCCGCCAAAAAATACAGACCACCATCCAAAACATCATCAAGGTGAGAGGAATTCTGAGAGAGTTCCTCCTCCAAAAATGCAAACCCCCACCCAAAACACCATCAACTACAGAAGCACTTTGAGAGAGTTCCTCTGCCAAAAAATACAGACCACCATCCAAAACACCATCAACTAGAGGAGCACTCGAGGGGGGGTCCTCCTACAAAAAATGTAAAACTCCATCCAAAACACCATCAACTATAAAAGCACTCTGAGAGGGGGCATCCTCCAAAAAATACAAACCTCCATCCAAAACAACATCAACTTGAGGAACATTCTGAGATAGTTCCACCTCTAAAAAATACAAACCCCCACCCAAAACACCATCAAGTAGAGGAGCACTCTGAGAGAGGTCCTCCGCCAAAAAATACAGACCACCATCCAAAACATCATCAAAGTGAGAGGAATTCTGAGAGAGTTCCTCCTCCAAAAATGCAAACCCCCACCCAAAACACCATCAACTACAGAAGCACTTTGAGAGAGTTCCTCTGCCAAAAAATACAGACCACCATCCAAAACATCATCAACCAGACAAGCACTCAGAGAGACTTCCTCCGCCAAAAATAGAAACCTCCATCCAAAACACCATCAACTGGAGGAGCACTCTGAGAGAGTTCCTCCTCCAAAAAATACAGACCTCCATCCAAAACACTATCAACTAGAGGAGCCCTCTGAGAGAGGTCCTCCGTGAAAAAAATACAAACCCCCACCCAAAACACCATCAAGTAGAGGAGCACTCTGAGAGAGGTCCTCCGCCAAAAAATACAGACCACCATCCAAAACATCATCAAGGTGAGAGGAATTCTGAGAGAGTTCCTCCTCCAAAAATGCAAACCCCCACCCAAAACACCATCAACTACAGAAGCACTTTGAGAGAGTTCCTCTGCCAAAAAATACAGACCACCATCCAAAACACCATCAACTAGATGAGCACTCGAGGGGGGGTCCTCCTACAAAAAATGTAAAACTCCATCCAAAACACCATCAACTATAAAAGCACTCTGAGAGGGGTCATCCTCCAAAAAATACAAACCTCCATCCAAAACAACATCAACTTGAGGAACATTCTGAGATAGTTCCACCTCTAAAAAATACAAACCCCCACCCAAAACACCATCAAGTAGAGGAGCACTCTGAGAGAGGTCCTCCGCCAAAAAATACAGACCACCATCCAAAACATCATCAAGGTGAGAGGAATTCTGAGAGAGTTCCTCCTGCAAAAATACAGACCACCATCCAAAACACCATCAACTAGACAAGCACTCAGAGAGACTTCCTCCGCCAAAAATAGAAACCTCCATCCAAAACACCATCAACTGGAGGAGCACTCTGAGAGAGTTCCTCCTCCAAAAAATACAGACCTCCATCCAAAACACTATCAACTAGAGGAGCCCTCTGAGAGAGGTCCTCCGCCAAAAAATACAAACCCCCACCCAAAACACCATCAAGTAGAGAAGCACTCTGAGAGAGGTCCTCCGCCAAAAAATACAAACCCCCACCCAAAACACCATCAAGTAGAGGAGCACTTTGAGAGATTCCTCCGCCAAAAAATACAAACATCCAAAACACCATCAACTAGAGGAGCACTCGAGGGGGGTCCTCCTACAAAAAATGCAAAACTCCATCCAAAACACCATCAACTATAAAAGCACTCTGAGAGGGGTCATCCTCCAAAAAAATACAAACCTCCATCCAAAACAACATCAACTATAAAAGCACTCTGAGAGGGGTCATCCTCCAAAAAAATACAAACCTCCATCCAAAACAACATCAACTTCAGGAACATTCTGAGATAGTTCCACCTCTAAAAAATACAAACCCCCACCCAAAACACCATCAAGTAGAGGAGCACTCTGAGAGAGGTCCTCCGCCAAAAATGCAAACCCCCACCCAAAACACCATCAACTACAGAAGCACTTTGAGAGAGTTCCTCTGCCAAAAAATACAGACAACATCAACTTGAGGAACATTCTGAGATAGTTGTTGTATGGCTGGGGGGGCCTGGCTGCCTTTTTGTTTGTCTTTTGTCCTGTCTTTTGTTTTTCCTTCCAGGTGGCTTGCATTTGGGACTGAGTGGCTGTGTAGCTGAGTTTATCAGGACCTCACCCTGATCACCTGAGGCTGATCACCTGCGGCTCATCAGGACTCACAGCTGTGGTGCATCTACATGGATTGGAACATGGTGGCATTTAAGACTAGAGTACACAGTGTGTATTTGCCAGAGACTCGACCTTGTGACCAGACGGGTGAGATCGTCGTCTCAAGAGCCATCTCATCATCAGTGGATGCAGAGAACGTCCAGGTTTGATGCATGGTCTGTGAAAGAGGAGGGGGTGAGGTCTCACGCTCGTCAGCACACTTCCTGAGGTACGTTAGATTTTGTGACTAACATTTATACAGTCAGTAAATGTGGTGTCCCTCACACCTTATTATATTGAGCTGTATGTTGGTCGTGTAATCAGCTTCCACTGCAGTGGAGTTTTGTGAACTGGATGTTCCATGCCTGCAGGGTGGGAAGCTGATTAGTAATTAAGCCAGGAAGTGTTTGCTGTTTGTCTCTCTGTGTGTAGAGTGTGGACTCACATAATGATTCCTTCTTTCACAGACTCGGTTTGTCGCGGCCACCTGGGGGGTGTCGGTGGGGTCCTTGGGTCCGAATTGGTTCTGGCTCCGGACCGTTGGCGCTGCTGGGAGCGCACCGCAAATCCGCCACGCCAGACCGCGCACTTATTTGTTTGTATTTTTTCACATCACTGTTATGTTTATTAAACTCTGGTATCCTTTGTACCGTGCTCTGCTTATTTTATACTGGGTCCTTCAAACGCTGGTCAGTTCTCCGGGCTGCGTCCGACACATAACAATAGTTCCACCTCTAAAAATACAAACCCCCACCCAAAACACCATCAAGTAGAGGAGCACTCTGAGAGAGGTCCTCCGCCAAAAAATACAGACCACCATCCAAAACATCATCAAGGTGAGAGGAATTCTGAGAGAGTTCCTCCTCCAAAAATGCAAACCCCCACCCAAAACACCATCAACTACAGAAGCACTTTGAGAGAGTTCCTCTGCCAAAAAATACAGACCACCATCCAAAACACCATCAACTAGACAAGCACTCAGAGAGACTTCCTCCGCCAAAAATAGAAACCTCCATCCAAAACACCATCAACTGGAGGAGCACTCTGAGAGAGTTCCTCCAAAAAATACAGACCTCCATCCAAAACACCATCAACTAGAGGAACACTCTGACAGAGGTCCTCCTCCTAAAAATACAGACCTCATCCAAAACACCATCTATTAGAGGAGGACTCGCAGAGAGTTCCTCTGCCAAACAATACAGCCCTCCATCCAAAACGCCATCAACCAGAGGGGCACTGTGAGAGAGGTCCTGCTCCAAAAAATACAGACATCCATCCAAAACATCACTAACTAGAGGAGCACTCTGAGAGAGTTCCTGTGCTAAAAATACAAACCTCCATCCAAAACACCATCAACTTGATGAACACTCTGACATAGGTCCTCCTCCAAAAAATACAGTTCTCCATTGAAAACACCATCAACTTGATCACGGGTGGGCAACTTGTTCCAGAAAGGTCCAAGAGGGTGCAGGTTTTCGTTGCAGCCACTGACTCCACTAGGCGAAATCACCTGATGGAGTCAGTGGCTGCAAAGAAAACTTGCACCCTCTTGGCCATTTCTGGAACAAGTTGCCCACCCCTGAACTAGATGAACACTCTGAGAGAGTTCCTCCTCCAAAAAATACAAACCTAAACCCAAAAAAACCATCAGTGAGAGGAGCACTCAGAGAGAGGTCCTCTGCCAAAAAATACAGACCCCCACCCAAAACACCATCAGCGAGAGGAGCACTCAGAGAGAGTTCCTCTGCCAAAAAATACAGACCTCCATCCAAAACGCTATCAACTGGACAAGCACTCAAAGAGAGTTCCTCCTCTAAAAAATACAAACCCCCACCCAAAACACCATCAACTAGAGGAGCACTCTGAGAGAGTTCCTCCTCCAAAAAATACAAACCTCCACCCAAAACACCTTCAGCATGAGAGGTATACTGAGAGAGTTCCTCCTCCAACAATGCAACCCTCAATCCAAAACACCATCAACTACAGAAGCACTCTGAGAGAGTTCCTCTGCCAAAAAATACAAACCTCCACCCAAAACACCATCAACTAGAGGAGCACTCAGAGAGAGTTCCTCTGCCAAATATACAAAACTCCATCCAAAACACCTTCAGCTACTGGAGTACTCTGAGAGAGTTCCTCCGCCAAAAAATACAGAACTCCATCCAAAACATCATCAGCATGAGAGGTATACTGAGAGAGTTCCTCCTCCAACAATGCAACCCTCAATCCAAAACACCATCAACTACAGAAGCACTCTGAGAGAGTTCCTCTGCCAAAAAATACAAACCTCCACCCAAAACACCATCAACTAGAGGAGCACTCAGAGAGAGTTCCTCTGCCAAATATACAAATCTCCATCCAAAACACCTTCAGCTACTGGAGTACTCTGAGAGAGTTCCTCCGCCAAAAAATACAGAACTCCATCCAAAACATCATCAGCATGAGAGGTATACTGAGAGAGTTCCTCCTCCAACAATGGAACCCTCAATCCAAAACACCATCAACTACAGAAGCACTCTGAGAGAGTTCCTCTGCCAAAAAATACAAACCACCACCCAAAACACCATCAAGTAGAGGAGCACTCTGAGAGAGGTCCTCCGCCAAAAAATACAGACCACCATCCAAAACACCATCAACTAGACAAGCACTCAGAGACAGTTCCTCTGCCAAAAAATACAAACCTCCATCCAAAACACCATCAACTAGAGGAGCACTCTGAGAGAGTTCCTCCTCCAAAAAATACAGACCACCATCCAAAACACCATCAACTAGACAAGCACTCAGAGACAGTTCCTCTGCCAAAAAATACAAACCTCCATCCAAAACACCTTCAGCTACTGGAGTACTCTGAGAGAGTTCCTCCTCCAAAAAATACAGAACTCCATCCAAAACATCATCAGCATGAGAGGTATACTGAGAGAGTTCCTCCTCCAGCAATGCAACCCTCAATCCAAAACACCATCAACTACAGAAGCACTCTGAGAGAGTTCCTCTGCCAAAAAATACAAACCTCCATCCAAAACACCATCAAGTAGAAGAAAAAATACAAACTTCCATCCAAAACACCATCTACTAGAGGAGCAATCGGAGAGAGGTCCTGCTCCAAAAAACACAGACCTCCATCCAAATCACTATCAACTAGAAAAGCACTATGAGAGAGGTCATCCTCCAAAAAATACAAACCTCCATCCAAAACATCATCAACTAGAGGAGCATTCTGAGATAGTTCCAACTCCGAAAAATACAAACCCCCATCCAAAACACCATCAACTAGACAAGCACTCAGAGAGAGTTCTCCGCCAAAAATAGAAACCTCCATCCAAAACACCATCAACTGGAGGAGCACTCTGAGAGAGTTCCTCCACCAAAAAATACAGACCTCCATCCAAAACACCATCAGCGAGAGCAGCACTCAGAGAGAGTTCCTCTGCCAAAAATACAAACCTCCATCCAAAACATCATCAACTAGAGGAGCATTCTGAGATAGTTCCAACTCCGAAAAATACAAACCCCCACCCAAAACACCATCAACTGGAGGAGCATTCTGAGAGAGGTCCTTCGCCAAAAAATACAGACTACCATCCAAAACATCATCAATGTGAGAAGTATTCTGAGAGAGTTCCTCCTCCAAAAATGCAAACCCCCATCCAAAACACCATCAACTACAGAAGCACTTTGAGAGAGTTCCTCCGCCAAAAAATACAGACTACCATCCAAAACACCATCAAGTAGACAAGCACTCAGAGAGACTTCCTCCGCCAAAAATAGAAACCTCCATCCAAAACATTATCAACTGGAAGAGCACTCTGAGAGAGTTCCTCCACCAAAAAATACAGACCTCCATCCAAAACACCATCAAGTAGACAAGCACTCTGAGAGAACTCCTCTGCCCAAAATTATAGAACTCCATCCAAAACACCATCAAGTAGAAGAGCACTCTGAGAGAGTTTCTCCATCAAAAAATACAGACCTCCATCCAAAACACCATCAACTAGAGGAACACTCTGACAGAGGTCCTCCTCCAAAAAATACAAACTTCCATCGAAAACACCATCTACTACAGGAGCAATCGGAGAGAGGTCCTGCTCCAAAAAATACAGACATCCATCCAAACATCACTAACTAGAGAAGCACTCTGAGAGAGTTCCTGTGCCAAAAATACAAACCTCCATCCAAAACACCATCAACTTGATGAACACTCTGACATAGGTCCTCCTCCAAAAAAATACAGTTCTCCATCGAAAACACCATCAACTTGATCAGGGGTGGGCAACTTGTTACAGAAAGGGCCAAGAGGGTGCAGGTTTTCGTTGCAGCCACTGACTCCACTTGGTGAAATCACCTGATGGAGTCAGTGGCTGCAACGAAAACCTGCACCCTCTTGGCCATTTCTGGAACAGGTTGTCCACACCTGAACTAGATGAACACTCTGAGAGAGTTCCTCCTCCAAAAAATACAAACCTAAACCCAAAACACCATCAGCGAGAGGAGCACTCAGAGAGAGTTCCTCTGCCAAAAAATACAAACCTAAACCCAAAACACCATCAGCGAGAGGAGCACTCAGAGAGAGTTCCTCTGCCAAAAATACAAATCTCCATCCAAAACATGATCTACTAGAGAAGCACACGGAGAGAGGTCCTGCTCCAAAAATACAAACAACCATCCAAAACACCATCAACTACAGGAACACTCTGAGAGAGTTCCTCTGCCAAAAAATACAGACCTCCATCCAAAACGCTATCAACTAGAGGAGAACTCTGAGAGAAGTCCTCCTCCAAAATATACAAACCTCCATCCAAAACATCATCAACTAGAGGAGCATTCTGAGAGAGTTCCTCCTCCAAAAAATGCAAACCTCCACCCAAAACACCATCAACTAGAGGAGCACTCAGAGAGCGTTCCCCCGCCAAAAATACAAATCTCCATCCAAAACACCATCACCTCAAAGGAACACTCTGAGAGAGGTACTTCTCCAAAGAATACAAACTTCCATCCAAAACACCATCAACTAGAGGAGCACTCAGAGAGAGTTCCTCTGCCAAAAATACAAATCTCCATCCAAAACATCATCAACTAGAGGAGCACTCAGAGAGAGTTCCTCTGCCAAAAATACAAATCTCCATCCAAAACATCATCAACGTGAGAGGTATTCTGAGAGAGTTCCTCCGTCAAAAAATACAGACCTCCATCCAAAACGCTATCAACTAGAGGAGAACTCTGAGAGAGGTCCTCCTCCAAATATACAAACCTCCATCCAAAACACCAACAACTAGATTTGCACTCTGAAAGAGTTCCTCTGCCAAAAAATACAGACCTCTATCCAAAACACCATGAACTCAAGGAACACTCTGAGAGAGGTACTTCTCCAAAGAATACAAACTTCCACCCAAAACACCATCAACTACATAAGCACTCTGAGAGACTTCCTCCGCCAAAAATAGAAACCTCCATCCAAAACACCATCAACTCTACGAACACTCTGAGAGAGTTCCTCCACCAAAAAATACAGACCTCCATCCAAAACACCATCAACGAGAGGAGCACTCTGAAAGAGTTCCTCTGCCAAAAAATACAGACCTCCATCCAAAAAACCATCAAATAGATGAGCATTCAGAGAGAGTTCCTGTGCCAAAAAATACCGCCCTCCATCCAAAACACCATCAACTAGAGGAGAACTCAGAGACAGTTCCTCTGCCAAAAAATACAAACCTCCATCCAAAACACCATCAAGTAGAAGAGCACTCTGAGAGAGGTCCTCCTCCAAAAAATACAAACCTCCACCCAAAACATCATCAACTAGAGGAGCATTCTGAGAGAGTTCCTCCTCCAAAAAATGCAAACCTCCACCCAAAACACCATCAACTAGAGGAGCACTCAGAGAGCGTTCCCCCGCCAAAAATACAAATCTCCATCCAAAACACCATCAGCTCAAAGGAACACTCTGAGAGAGGTACTTCTCCAAAGAATACAAACTTCCATCCAAAACACCATCAACTAGAGGAGCACTCAGAGAGAGTTCCTCTGCCAAAAATACAAATCTCCATCCAAAACATCATCAACTAGAGGAGCACTCAGAGAGAGTTCCTCTGCCAAAAATACAAATCTCCATCCAAAACATCATCAACGTGAGAGGTATTCTGAGAGAGTTCCTCCATCAAAAAATACAGACCTCCATCCAAAACGCTATCAACTAGAGGAGAACTCTGAGAGAGGTCCTCCTCCAAATATACAAACCTCCATCCAAAACACCAACAACTAGATTTGCACTCTGAAAGAGTTCCTCTGCCAAAAAATACAGACCTCTATCCAAAACACCATGAACTCAAGGAACACTCTGAGAGAGGTACTTCTCCAAAGAATACAAACTTCCACCCAAAACACCATCAACTACATAAGCACTCTGAGAGACTTCCTCCGCCAAAAATAGAAACCTCCATCCAAAACACCATCAACTCTACGAACACTCTGAGAGAGTTCCTCCACCAAAAAATACAGACCTCCATCCAAAACACCATCAACGAGAGGAGCACTCTGAAAGAGTTCCTCTGCCAAAAAATACAGACCTCCATCCAAAAAACCATCAAATAGATGAGCATTCAGAGAGAGTTCCTGTGCCAAAAAATACCGCCCTCCATCCAAAACACCATCAACTAGAGGAGAACTCAGAGACAGTTCCTCTGCCAAAAATACAAACCTCCATCCAAAACACCATCAAGTAGAAGAGCACTCTGAGAGAGGTCCTCCTCCAAAAAATACAAACCTCCACCCAAAACATCATCAACTAGAGGAGCATTCTGAGAGAGTTCCTCCTCCAAAAAATGCAAACCTCCACCCAAAACACCATCAACTAGAGGAGCACTCAGAGAGCGTTCCCCCGCCAAAAATACAAATCTCCATCCAAAACACCATCAGCTCAAAGGAACACTCTGAGAGAGGTACTTCTCCAAAGAATACAAACTTCCATCTAAAACACCATCAACTAGAGGAGCACTCAGAGAGAGTTCCTCTGCCAAAAATACAAATCTCCATCCAAAACATCATCAACTAGAGGAGCACTCAGAGAGAGTTCCTCTGCCAAAAATACAAATCTCCATCCAAAACATCATCAACGTGAGAGGTATTCTGAGAGAGTTCCTCCATCAAAAAATACAGACCTCCATCCAAAACGCTATCAACTAGAGGAGAACTCTGAGAGAGGTCCTCCTCCAAATATACAAACCTCCATCCAAAACACCAACAACTAGATTTGCACTCTGAAAGAGTTCCTCTGCCAAAAAATACAGACCTCTATCCAAAACACCATGAACTCAAGGAACACTCTGAGAGAGGTACTTCTCCAAAGAATACAAACTTCCACCCAAAACACCATCAACTACATAAGCACTCTGAGAGACTTCCTCCGCCAAAAATAGAAACCTCCATCCAAAACACCATCAACTCTACGAACACTCTGAGAGAGGTCCTCCACCAAAAATACAGACCTCCATCCAAAACACCATCAACGAGAGGAGCACTCTGAAAGAGTTCCTCTGCCAAAAATACAGACCTCCATCCAAAAAACCATCAAATAGATGAGCATTCAGAGAGAGTTCCTGTGCCAAAAAATACCGCCCTCCATCCAAAACACCATCAACTAGAGGAGAACTCAGAGACAGTTCCTCTGCCAAAAAATACAAACCTCCATCCAAAACACCATCAAGTAGAAGAGCACTCTGAGAGAGGTCCTCCTCCAAAAATACAAACCTCCACCCAAAACATCATCAACTAGAGGAGCATTCTGAGAGAGTTCCTCCTCCAAAAAATGCAAACCTCCACCCAAAACACCATCAACTAGAGGAGCACTCAGAGAGCGTTCCCCCGCCAAAAATACAAATCTCCATCCAAAACACCATCAGCTCAAAGGAACACTCTGAGAGAGGTACTTCTCCAAAGAATACAAACTTCCATCTAAAACACCATCAACTAGAGGAGCACTCAGAGAGAGTTCCTCTGCCAAAAATACAAATCTCCATCCAAAACATCATCAACTAGAGGAGCACTCAGAGAGAGTTCCTCTGCCAAAAATACAAATCTCCATCCAAAACATCATCAACGTGAGAGGTATTCTGAGAGAGTTCCTCCATCAAAAAATACAGACCTCCATCCAAAACGCTATCAACTAGAGGAGAACTCTGAGAGAGGTCCTCCTCCAAATATACAAACCTCCATCCAAAACACCAACAACTAGATTTGCACTCTGAAAGAGTTCCTCTGCCAAAAAATACAGACCTCTATCCAAAACACCATGAACTCAAGGAACACTCTGAGAGAGGTACTTCTCCAAAGAATACAAACTTCCACCCAAAACACCATCAACTACATAAGCACTCTGAGAGACTTCCTCCGCCAAAAATAGAAACCTCCATCCAAAACACCATCAACTCTACGAACACTCTGAGAGAGTTCCTCCACCAAAAAATACAGACCTCCATCCAAAACACCATCAACGAGAGGAGCACTCTGAAAGAGTTCCTCTGCCAAAAAATACAGACCTCCATCCAAAAAACCATCAAATAGATGAGCATTCAGAGAGAGTTCCTGTGCCAAAAAATACCGCCCTCCATCCAAAACACCATCAACTAGAGGAGAACTCAGAGACAGTTCCTCTGCCAAAAAATACAAACCTCCATCCAAAACACCATCAAGTAGAAGAGCACTCTGAGAGAGGTCCTCCTCCAAAAAATACAAACCTCCACCCAAAACACCATCAACTAGAGGAGCACTCAGAGAGAGTTCCTCTGCCAAATATACAAATCTCCATCCAAAACACCTTCAGCTACTGGAGTACTCTGAGAGAGTTCCTCCGCCAAAAAATACAGAACTCCATCCAAAACATCATCAGCATGAGAGGTATATTGAGAGAGTTCCTCCTCCAACAATGCAACCCTCAATCCAAAACACCATCAACTACAGAAGCACTCTGAGAGAGTTCCTCTACCAAAAAATACAGACCTCCATCCAAAACACCATCAACTAGACGAGCACTCTGAGAGAGGTCCTCCTCCAAAAAATACAAACTTCCATCCAAAACACCATCTACTAGAGGAGCAATCGGAGAGAGGTCCTGCTTCAAAAAACACAGACCTCCATCCAAAACACTATCAACTAGAAAAGCACTATGAGAGAGGTCATCCTCCAAAAAATACAAACATCCATCCAAAACATCATCAACTAGAGGAGCATTCTGAGATAGTTCCAACTCCGAAAAATACAAACCCCCACCCAAAACACCATCAACTGGAGGAGCACTCTGAGAGAGGTCCTTCGCCAAAAAATACAGACCACCATCCAAAACATCATCAATGTGAGAAGTATTCTGAAAGAGTTCCTCCTCCAAAAATGCAAACCCCCATCCAAAACACCATCAACTACAGAAGCACTTTGAGAGAGTTCCTCCGCCAAAAAATACAGACTACCATCCAAAACACCATCAACTAGACAAGCACTCAGAGAGAGTTCTCCGCCAAAAATAGAAACCTCCATCCAAAACACCATCAACTGGAGGAGCACTCTGAGAGAGTTCCTCCACCAAAAAATACAGACCTCCATCCAAAACACCATCAGCGAGAGGAGCACTCAGAGAGAGTTCCTCTGCCAAAAATACAAACCTCCATCCAAAACATCATCAACTAGAGGAGCATTCTGAGATAGTTCCAACTCCGAAAAATACAAACCCCCACCCAAAACACCATCAACTGGAGGAGCACTCTGAGAGAGGTCCTTCGCCAAAAAATACAGACCATCATCCAAAACATCATCAATGTGAGAAGTATTCTGAGAGAGTTCCTCCTCCAAAAATGCAAACCCCCATCCAAAACACCATCAACTACAGAAGCACTTTGAGAGAGTTCCTCTGCCAAAAAATATAGACTACCATCCAAAACACCATCAACTAGACAAGCACTCAGAGAGAGTTCTCCGCCAAAAATAGAAACTTCCATCCAAAACACCATCAACTGGAGGAGCACTCTGAGAGAGTTCCTCCACCAAAAAATACAGACCTCCATCCAAAACACCATCAACTAGAGGAACACTCTGACAGAGGTCCTCCTCCAAAAAATACAAACTTCCATCGAAAACACCATCTACTACAGGAGCAATCGGAGAGAGGTCCTGCTCCAAAAAATACAGACATCCATCCAAAACATCACTAACTAGAGTAGCACTCTGAGAGAGTTCCTTTGCTAAAAATACAAACCTCCATCCAAACCACCATCAACTTGATGAACACTCTGACATAGGTCCTCCTCCAAAAAATACAGTTCTCCATCGAAAACACCATCAACTTGATCAGGGGTGGGCAACTTGTTACAGAAAGGGCCAAGAGGGTGCAGGTTTTCGTTGCAGCCACTGACTCCACTTGGTGAAATCACCTGATGGAGTCAGTGGCTGCAAAGAAAACCTGCACCCTCTTGGCCATTTCTGGAACAGGTTGCCCACACCTGAACTAGATGAACACTCTGAGAGAGTTCCTCCTCCAAAAAATACAAACCTAAACCCAAAACACCATCAGCGAGAGGAGTACTCAGAGAGAGTTCCTCTACCAAAAAATACAGACCTCCATCCAAAACACCATCAACTAGAGGAGCAATCGGAGAGAGGTCCTGCTTCAAAAAACACAGACCTCCATCCAAAACACTATCAACTAGAAAAGCACTATGAGAGAGGTCATCCTCCAAAAAATACAAACCTCCATCCAAAACATCATCAACTAGAGGAGCATTCTGAGATAGTTCCAACTCCGAAAAATACAAACCCCCACCCAAAACACCATCAACTGGAGGAGCACACTGAGAGAGGTCCTTCGCCAAAAAATACAGACCACCATCCAAAACATCATCAATGTGAGAAGTATTCTGAGAGAGTTCCTCCTCCAAAAATGCAAACCCCCATCCAAAACACCATCAACTACAGAAGCACTTTGAGAGAGTTCCTCCGCCAAAAAATACAGACTACCATCCAAAACACCATCAACTAGACAAGCACTCAGAGAGAGTTCTCCGCCAAAAATAGAAACCTCCATCCATAACATCATCAACTGGAGGAGCACTCTGAGAGAGTTCCTCCACCAAAAAATACAGACCTCCATCCAAAACACCATCAGCGAGAGGAGCATTCTGAGATAGTTCCAACTCCGAAAAATACAAACCCCCACCCAAAACACCATCAACTGGAGGAGCACTCTGAGAGAGGTCCTTCGCCAAAAAATACAGACCATCATCCAAAACATCATCAATGTGAGAAGTATTCTGAGAGAGTTCCTCCTCCAAAAATGCAAACCCCCATCCAAAACACCATCAACTACAGAAGCACTTTGAGAGAGTTCCTCCGCCAAAAAATACAGACTACCATCCAAAACACCATCAACTAGACAAGCACTCAGAGAGAGTTCTCCGCCAAAAATAGAAACCTCCATCCAAACACCATCAACTGGAGGAGCACTCTGAGAGAGTTCCTCCACCAAAAATACAGACCTCCATCCAAAACACCATCAACTAGAGGAACACTCTGACAGAGGTCCTCCTCCAAAAATGCAAACTTCCATCGAAACACCATCTACTACAGGAGCAATCGGAGAGAGGTCCTGCTCCAAAAAATACAGACATCCATCCAAAACATCACTAACTAGAGGAGCACTCTGAGAGAGTTCCTTTGCTAAAAATACAAACCTCCATCCAAACCACCATCAACTTGATGAACACTCTGACATAGGTCCTCCTCCAAAAAATACAGTTCTCCATCGAAAACACCATCAACTTGATCAGGGGTGGGCAACTTGTTGCAGAAAGGGCCAAGAGGGTGCAGGTTTTCGTTGCAGCCACTGACTCCACTTGGTGAAATCACCTGATGGAGTCAGTGGCTGCAAAGAAAACCTGCACCCTCAGGTTGCCCACACCTGAACTAGATGAACACTCTGAGAGAGTTCCTCCTCCAAAAAATACAAACCTAAACCCAAAACACCATCAGCGAGAGGAGCACTCAGAGAGAGTTCCTCTGCCAAAAATACAAACCTAAACCCAAAACACCATCAGCGAGAGGAGCACTCAGAGAGAGTTCCTCTGCCAAAAATACAAATCTCCATCCAAAACACCATCAGCGAGAGGAGCACTCAGAGCGAGTTCCTATGCCAAAAATACAAATCTCCATCCAAAACACCATCAGCGAGAGGAGCACTCAGAGAGAGTTCCTCTGCCAAAAATACAAATCTCCATCCAAAACACCATCAGCGAGAGGAGCACTCAGAGCGAGTTCCTATGCCAAAAATACAAATCTCCATCCAAAACACCATCAGCGAGAGGAGCACTCAGAGAGAGTTCCTCTGCCAAAAATACAAATCTCCATCCAAAACATGATCTACTAGAGAAGCACACGGAGAGAGGTCCTGCTCCAAAAAATACAAACAGCCATCCAAAACACTATCAACTAGAGGAGCACTCTGAGAGAGTTCCTCTGCCAAAAAATACAGACCTCCATCCAAAACGCTATCAACTAGAGGAGAACTCTGAGAGAAGTCCTCCTCCAAAATATACAAACCTCCATCCAAAACATCATCAACTAGAGGAGCATTCTGAGAGAGTTCCTCCTCCAAAAAATGCAAACCTCCACCCAAAACACCATCAACTAGAGGAGCACTCTGAGAGAGTTCCTCCGCCAAAAAATACAAACCTCCATCCAAAACACCATCAAGTAGAGGAACACTCTGAGAGAGGTCCTCCTCCAAATATACAAACCTCCATCCAAAACACCATCAAGTAGAGGAACACTCTGAGAGAGGTCCTCCTCCAAATATACAAACCTCCATCCAAAACACCATCAAGTAGAGGAACACTCTGAGCGAGGTCCTCCTCCAAAAAATGTGATTTTTAAGAACTATCAGATAATATCAAGGTCAAAATCTGGGCCTTACAGTTATGTATCAGGGAACTGGTTACTATTAAAAACTAATATGAAGTCATATGTCACCTTTATATTGATCACATGACCTTTGTTCTTGAAATAGCAAACTCAAGATCATAGCTGTTTAACTGAAACCATTTGAAGCTGATATCAATTAACCGCGGTGGAAGGGTTATGCGTTAGTTGATGATAAAGAGGTTATATTTTTGCACAAACCTGATCAAATGTCAACACATTTATATATTATCATAAAATAACTAATTTGTATGACTCAGTGTCAAACATACAGCGAAGTTTACAGTCACATAACCTCTACCCTCCTCCTCGTTAAGGAGCGAACGCATTTCTCTGCCAGCTGCCAGAGAACGGCTGTCTGACCTTTACCCCCTTAAGCTCTTTGTGATGTCATAAGGCAAGAACGTCAAAGAAAGAGATCAACCATCTATTGTAAGATTACTGAACCTGAAGACACACCATGTTCCACTCCTTCTCTCCTCCTCTTCTCTCCTTCATGTCCGACTTAGTCTTCTTCTTGTGATAATATACCACGCTGACACCTCTCACACGCCACGTGTCTGCCTGAAGGCGTTTACATGCTGACCTTTGACCCCCCGCACTCTGGATCTAAGGTTAGAATGCTGAGATTCAGACACAGCCTGTTTTACGTAATGTTAGCCGCGCACTGTAAGCAGGAAGCCGGGCGGGAACATGGCGGTTATGATTGACAGCAGGTGTGGAGGTGGTTCTGGATTGTTGTCTGCGGAATTTGATAAAATATCTGTGAACATGTAAAAAAAAAAATCCTACCTCAAGCCGCCGAATACCTTCAGCACTGTGTATATATATATATATATATATATATATATATATATAGGCACATTTAATGCATCATGAAAGTATTAAAAAATCTGAAAACCTGCTAAATATTCATAAACAAAATGTGTGCTGAATTTGAACTTTGACGATAATCAATATGACAATTGTTCATTGTGATGCCAGTTGTCTCATTTGTATATGTCCTCATTACTCTCTCTGTGAATAAATACATCCTTCATCCATGTATTTATGAAATCATAAAGTTAATGTTTTAGAAGATAAAGTGATTTTTTAAACAACCTTAAAACTGAGCCTCAAAGTATAGACATTAACCGTTAACACCCCACCACCACTACCTCACTCTTACACACACACACACATACACACATTCCCAAAATAATCAGCTTTAGGTCTTGACCAGCTGGCTTCTGCTGTAAGGAACTCTGGGATTTTCCCATAATGTCATGATAATTTGAGATGCTGATGCGCACGGGGCTGAATGAGCAAAAGTTAATTTTATTTTTCCTCGGTGACTATCTGTGAGTTGATTTGAAGCTGTTAAGACACTGCAAGATCTTAATTTGGTTAATTGTCTGCATGTCCACATGGTGCTTCGTTTGATAGACACACAGTAAGAACCTGCTGATGAACAGCTGCTACATATTTATGAATATATTTGAAAGAAGTAAAAGGTACGGGCACTTTTCACATAAAAAAAAAATCATTGTTTGGGAGGGGATAAAATGAGATGTTTTTGGTTGTCTACTGCAAATTAGAGTAAAATCAAGTTGTATTTAATGGCGTTTTTGCAGTTATTTTATTGCAAGTATTTTTAAGGGGGTTTTGCACTTGATAATGAATTAGCATCTGTTGGGAAGGTGTCGTAGCACGGACCCACAACAGGGGGCGCAAATGAACGGACAATGAGTAAGCCAAAAGGTAACAATTTAATGTTGTGATATTACACAACGAAACGTGTCTTAATTTCACAGTCAATAAACACCAGGTGAAGTGTGGGCAGGCTCGAAGATAGAAGACGCCCAACGAGAGAGAAGCCGCGTCCCACACGGCTTCCACCACCAACGGCCTGAAGAACACCGGAGCCGCCAAGTCCCGAGTCCCCAGGTGGCCTCTGTCTTCGACTGTCGACCCTGGTACTGCTGGCAGAAAGCAGAAATATGATGTGTGAGTGTGAGTCCGCACACTCAGTAATCTATAGTCCAGATACCGTTAGGAGGGAGCACCTCCACCTCCAAATCACACACACTCGTGCAGCTCCTGTTTGTCCCTCTTCTGGGTCTTCACAGGAATGCGACTGCACACAGAACAAAGTTAGACAGCGTATTTGTCAGCAGAGAAATTACCTTGGTTCTGGTAGTCGATTTCTCGGCGGGGAGGTGGAGTTGCAGTCCGGCTTTTATGGTAGTGATGATAACGAGTGACAGCTGGTGCAGAGGATGAGTGACAGCTGTCACTTCTTCTGGGTCTGGCGCCCTCTCATGCCCGCACTCCAAGCAGGGCGCCCTCTGGTGGTGGTGGGCCAGCAGTACCTCCTCTTCAGCGGCCCACACAACAGGACCCCCCCCTCAACGGGCGCCTCCTGGCGTCCGACCAGGCTTGTCCGGATGTCTTGTGTAGAATTCGGCCAGGAGGGCCGGGTCCAGGATGAAGCTCCTCTTCACCCAGGAGCGTCCTTCAGGTCCATACCCCTCCCAGTCCACCAGATATTGGAAACCCCGGCCCTTACGACGGACGTCCAGGAGCCTGCGGACTGTCCAGGCAGGCTCCCCGTCAATGAGCCGGGCAGGAGGCGGCGTAGGTCCCGGAGTACAGAGGGGCGAGGTGTGGTGTGGTTTGAGACGGGAAACATGAAAGACAGGGTGAATCCGCAGTGAAGCCGGGAGTTGAAGCTTCACTGCGGCCGGGTTGATGATCTTGAGGATACGAAAGGGTCCGATGAATCTGTCCTTTAGTTTTGGGGAGTCAACACACAAAGGGATGTCCTTGGTCGAGAGCCACACCTCCTGCCCGGGCTGGTATGTTGGGGCCGGGGAACGTCGGCGGTCCGCATGGGTCTTGGCCCTCGTCTGGGCTTTTAACAGGGCAGAGCGGGCGGTCCGCCACACCCGGCGGCACCTCCTGAGGTGGGCCTGGACCGAGGGCACACCGACCTCTCCCTCCACCAGCGGGAACAATGGGGGCTGGAACCCCAAACATGCCTCAAAAGGGGAGAGGCCGGTAGCAGACGAGACTTGGCTGTTATGGGCATACTCGATCCAGGCCAGATGGTGACTCCAGGCCGCCGGGTGCGCGGAGGTGACGCAGCGAAGGGCCTGTTCCAACTCCTGGTTAGCCCGCTCTGCCTGGCCGTTGGTCTGGGGGTGGTACCCGGACGAGAGACTCACGGTGGCCCCCAGCTCCTTACAGAAACTCTTCCACACCTGCGAAGAGAACTGGGGACCACAATCTGATACAATGTCCGATGATATCCCATGCAGCCGCATGACGTGGTGGACCAGAAGGTCTGCCGTCTCCTGGGCTGTCGGGAGCTTCGGGAGGGCCACGAAGTGGGCCGCCTTGGAGAACCGGTCCACTATCGTGAGAATAACGGTGTTGCCCTGGGACGGCGGGAGGCCCGTGATGAAGTCCAGGCCGATGTGAGACCAGGGACGATGAGGCACCGGCAGGGGCTGGAGGAGTCCCGTCGTCCTCCGATGGTCTGCCTTGCCCCTGGCGCAGATGGTACAGGCCTGGACGTAGTCCCGGACGTCGGTTTCCAGGGACGCCCACCAGAAGCGCTGCTGGACTACTGCCACGGTCCTACGCACTACGGGATGACAGGAGAGCTTGGACCCGTGACAGAAGTCCAATACGGCAGCTCTTGCCTCTGGTGGGACGTACAGTCTGTTCTTGGGGCCAGTCCCCGGGTCCGGGCTCCTTGTCAGGGCCTCCCGGACGGTCTTCTCCACGTCCCAGGTGAGGGTGGCCACGACAGTGGACTCGGGGATGATGGTCTCGGTGGGGTTCGACAGCCCCGCTTTGGCTTCTTCTTCGTGTACCCGGGACAATGCATCTGGTTTTTGGTTCTTGGTCCCGGGGCGATACGTGATCTGGAAGTCAAAGCGCCTGAAGAACAGAGACCAGCGGGCTTGCCTGGGGTTCAGCCGCTTGGCGGTCCGGATGTACTCCAGGTTCCGATGGTCAGTGAAAACCGTGAAGGGCAACGATGCCCCCTCCAGCAGGTGTCTCCACTCTTCAAGAGCCTCCTTCACCGCAAGAAGTTCCCGATTGCCGACGTCATAGTTCCGTTCAGCTGGGGTCAACCTGCGGGAATAAAAGGCACAAGGATGGAGGACTTTATCAGCCTCCACGCTCTGGGACAGCACGGCTCCTATCCCTGAGTCAGAGGCGTCCACCTCTACTATGTACTGGCGATCAGGATCAGGCTGCACCAGAACTGGTGCAGTCGAGAACCGGCGTTTCAACTCCTGGAACGCGGCTTCGCACCGATCCGACCAGGCGAAGGGGACCTTGGTGGAGGTCAGGGCAGTCAGGGGGCTAACTACCTGACTGTAACCTTTAATGAACCTCCTGTAGAAATTTGCAAAGCCTAGGAACTGCTGTAGTTTCCTGCGGCTTGTTGGTTGGGGCCAATCTCTCACCGCCGCAACCTTAGCCGGATCAGGGGCGACGGAGTTGGAGGAGATGATGAACCCCAGGAAGGACAAAGAAGTGCGGTGGAACTCGCACTTCTCGCCCTTCACAAACAGCCGGTTCTCCAACAACCGCTGTAGGACCTGACGTACATGCTGGACATGGGTCTCAGGGTCCGGGGAAAAGATGAGTATATCGTCCAGATATACGAAGACGAACCGATGCAGGAAGTCCCGCAAGACGTCATTTACCAAAGCTTGGAACGTCGCGGGGGGCGTTAGTGAGGCCGAACGGCATGACCAGGTACTCAAAATGACCTAACGGGGTGTTGAATGCCGTCTTCCATTCGTCTCCCTTCCGGATCCGAACCAGGTGGTACGCGTTTCTAAGATCCAATTTTGTGAAAATTTGGGCTCCATGCAGGGGCGTGAACACTGAATCTAACAGAGGTAACGGGTATCGGTTGCGAACCGTGATCTCGTTCAGCCCTCTGTAATCAATGCATGGACGGAGTCCGCCGTCTTTCTTGCCCACAAAAAAGAAACCAGCACCCATCGGGGAGGTGGAGTTCCGGATCAGCCCGGCAGCTAAGGAGTCCCGGATGTAGGTCTCCATTGATTCGCGTTCCGGACGTGAGAGGTTGTACAGCCTGCTGGACGGGTACTCAGCGCCCGGGACCAAATCGATGGCACAATCATACGGTCGGTGCGGGGGAAGAGTGAGTGCCAGATCTTTGCTGAAAACGTCAGCAAGATCGTGGTACTCCTTTGGCACCGCCGATAGATTGGGGGGAACTTTGACCTCCTCATTAGCCGTAGTGCCGGGTGGAACCGAGGACGTCACCTTGTCGGAACCGGAAGGGGGAGGGACGACTCGTGCCCGGTCATGCCTCCCGGCCTGCTCCCGACAATGCTCGCTTAAACGGTTGTCTAAACGTATAACCAAATCGATCAGCCCGTCAAATTCCCGCGGTTCCTCCTTGGCCAGTAGGTGCTCCTTGAGGACCGGGGACAGTCCATTTACAAAGGCGGCACGGAGCGCAACGTTATTCCAGCCGGACCTCGCTGCCGCGATGCGGAAGCCGACTGCATACTCGGCTGCGCTACGGCGCCCCTGTCTCATCGACAGCAGCACGTTCGAAGCGGTCTCGCCTCTGTTGGGATGATCAAACACTTGTTTGAATTCCCGTACAAACCCAGTATAAGACGTTAGGAGCCGTGAATTCTGCTCCCAAAGCGCCATAGCCCATGCGCGTGCCTCTCCTCGAAGCAAATTAATAACATAAGCCACCCGGCTAGCGTCTGATGCGTACATGACGGGGCGCTGTGAAAAGACGAGCGAACACTGCATGAGGAAGTCCGCGCACGTCTCGACACAGCCCCCGTACGGTTCCGGAGGGCTTATGTATGCTTCAGGGGACGGTGGGGGGGTTCGTTGAACGACCAGTGGAACGTCTAATACGGGCCCAGGACCAGCCAGAGGAGTGGCTGCAGCAGCGCCCTGATCGCGCGCTTCCACCCTGGCGGTGAGAGCCTCCACCCTCCGATTAAGGAGGACACTCTGCTCGGTCACAAATTCTAACCGGGCCTTGAAGGCGGTTAAGATCTGCTGCAGCTCACTCAACCCGCCTCCCGCTGACGCCTGCGCTCCTGGCTCTTTCATTGGCCGTTCAAGCTGGAGTTGACGCTCCTCGGAGTCCATGACGATGGCCGAGAAATCCTGTTGGGAAGGTGTCGTAGCACGGACCCACAACAGGGGGCGCAAATGTAAGCCAAAAGGTAACAATTTAATGTTGTGATATTACACAACGAAACGTGTCTTAATTTCACAGTCAATAAACACCAGGTGAAGTGTGGGCAGGCTCGAAGATAGAAGACGCCTGACGAGAGAGAAGCCGCGTCCCACACGGCTTCCACCACCAACGGCCTGAAGAACACCGGAGCCGCCAAGTCCCGAGTCCCCAGGTGGCCTCTGTCTTTGACTGTCGACCCTGGTACTGCTGGCAGAAAGCAGAAATATGATGTGTGAGTGTGAGTCCACACACTCAGTAATCTATAGTCCAGATACCGTTAGGAGGGAGCACCTCCACCTCCAAATCACACACACTCGTGCAGCTCCTGTTTGTCCCTCTTCTGGGTCTTCACAGGAATGCGACTGCACACAGAACAAAGTTAGACAGCGTATTAGTCAGCAGAGAAATTACCTTGGTTCTGGTAGTCGATTTCTCGGCGGGGAGGTGGAGTTGCAGTCCGGCTTTTATGGTAGTGATGATAACGAGTGACAGCTGGTGCAGAGGATGAGTGACAGCTGTCACTTCTTCTGGGTCTGGCGCCCTCTCGTGCTTGGAGCCCGCACTCCAAGCAGGGCGCCCTCTGGTGGTGGTGGGCCAGCAGTACCTCCTCTTCAGCGGCCCACACAACAGCATCTGCCACAAAAAATGGGGGGGGGGGGGGGGGGTGCTCACATTTGATTTCTGCTGGAATTGACATCTATGAATTTTTCAAATTAGATTTTCTGGTGGAGTAACACAAACTACTTCATTTTCATCAAATTTCAAGTTTTACTGTGTCACCGTGATGTGTACAAATCTTTGTGATGTCATAAGGATGCTTCTTGAAATACCCTGAAAGTAAATCCTGTATAATCAACCTTTAAACTGTCGCTATGATGCGGTGCTTGTTCAAGACTTTGAAGAACCAGTCTGAAGGTTTGCAAGAAGATTCACAGTTTCTGAAGGAAAAAATGCAGATGTTTCTGCTCCACAAGCTGTTTGTGGCTTTTACAAAAAAGTTCTGCTTTTCACTAGTTTTACTTGTTTGTTGACTCGTGAGGTCTTGAGGTCTTGAGGTCATGAGATCTGGTTGTCTGTCTGGGTGATTGTCACCCAAGCTGCTTCAGTGGTGTCATGGATGCAGTGAAGCGTCACACTCGAGTTGTTGGCTCTTTGATTTTCTGGATTATTCAAAAAATAAAAATAAAAAATCTGCCTACCTGTCTATCTGTTTGTCACTGTGTCACTCTGTCCCTCTGTCTGTCTCTCTGTCACTTTTTGTGTCTGCTTGCCTGTTGGTCTGTCATGTCTGTGACTTTGTCTGCCTGTCCCTCTGTCTGTCTGCCTGTCCCTCTGCCTGTCTGTCTGTCTGTCTGTCTGTCTGTTTGCCCCTCTGTCTGTCTGTCTGGCCCTCTGTCAGTCTGTCTGTTTGTCCCTCTGTCTGTTCCTCTGTCTGTCTGTCCCTCTCTCTGTTTGTCTGTCTGTCTGCCTGTCTGGCCCTCTGTCGGTCTGTCTGTTTGTCCCTCTGTCTGTTCCTCTGTCTGTCTGCCTGTCTGTCACTCTTTCTCTCTCTGCCTGTTTATCATGCCTGTGACTTTGTCTGCCTGTCCCTCTTTGTCCGTCTGTCCCTCTGCCTGTCTGTCCCTCTCTCTGTTTGTCTGTCTGTTTGTCCCTTTGTCTGTTTGCCCCTCTGTCTGTCTGTCCCTCTGCCTGTCTGGCCCTCTGTCTGTCTGTCTGTTTGTCCCGCTGTCTGCCTGTCTGTCACTCTTTCTCTCTCTGCCTGTCTATCATGTCTGTGACTTTGTCTGCCTGTCCCTCTGTTTGTCCGTCTGTCCCTCTGCCTGTCCCTCTGTCTGTCTGTCCCTCTCTCTGTTTGTCTGTCTGTTTGCCCCTCTGTCTGTCTGTCCCTCTGCCTGTCTGGCCCTCTGTCGGTCTGTCTGTTTATCCCTCTGTCTGCCTGTCTGTCACTCTTTCTCTCTCTGCCTGTCTATCATGTCTGTGACTTTGTCTGTCTGTCCCTCTA
Source organism: Thalassophryne amazonica (assembly GCF_902500255.1). Lineage (NCBI taxonomy): Eukaryota > Metazoa > Chordata > Actinopteri > Batrachoidiformes > Batrachoididae > Thalassophryne > Thalassophryne amazonica. The sequence continues at coordinate 44,853,609 of NC_047119.1, forward strand.
CCTGTCTGTCTGTCTGGCCCTCTGTCTGTCTGTCCCTCTCTCTGTTTGTCTGTCTGTCTGTTTCCCCCTCTGTCGGTCTGTCTGTTTGTCCCTCTGCATGTCTGCCTGTCTGTCACTCTTTCTCTCTCTGCCTGTCTATCATGTCTGTGACTTTGTCTGCCTGTCCTTCTGTTTGTCTGTCTGTCCCTCTGCATGTCTGTCTGCTTGTCCCTCTGTCTGTCTGTCTGTCTGTCCCTCTCTCTGTTTGTCCCTCTGTCTGTCTGTTTGTCCCTCTGCCTGTCTGGCCCTCTGCCTGTCTGTCTGTCCCTCTGTTTGTCTGTCTGTCCCTCTGCCTGTCTGTCTGTCCCTCTCTCTGTTTATCCCTCTGTCTGTCTATCTTTTTGTCCCCCTGTCTGTCTGTCCCTCTGTCTGTCTGTCTGTTTGTCCCTCTGTCTGCCTGTCTGTCACTCTTTCTCTCTCTGCCTGTCTATCATGTCTGTGACTTTGTCTGCCTGTCCCTCTGTTTGTCTGTTTGCCCCTCTGTCTATCTGTCTGGCCCTCTGTCGGTCTGTCTGTCCCCCTGTCTGTCTGTCTCTCTGTCTGACTATCTGCCTGTCTGTTCCTCTGTCTGTCTGTCTGTCTATCTTTTTGTTCCTCTGTCTGTCTGTCCCTCTGTCTGTCTGTCTGTTTGTCCCTCTGCCTATCTGTTCCTCTGTCTGTCTGTCCCTCAATCTGTCTGTCTGTTGATGATATCTCAAACAGTAGCTTAAGAAGTTTGACTCCACCAGGAATAAAAATGGAGTCTGACTGGATCTGGCCCAGTTCTGATCCAGGTGTTCTGGTACTGGTCCAATATGATGTTGCTTCAGATGAATTGTGGTGTTTGTCAGTGGATTTATATGTCTATACTAAATACGTCCATAGTATAGGACCACCACATACAGAAGACAAACCTCGTCCATCTTCTTCGTGAAATCCGGTCATTAAAAAGCACGTTGGTTTTTATTAAAGAGTTGAATCACAGCATACATCAAACGTACGTCAACGTTTCACTGGCGTTAAGTCCAAACTTGGTTTCAGATTGTCTGGCCTCTGTTTGACCCCGAAACGTGTGGCTCTTGTTTTGGGCTTATAAAGAAGGAAAGCACACTGAATCTGTACACGAGCCCCTGGGCATCGTTAAGCTGTGCTGAGCCTGGCAGCTGATAGTCTCCCTGCTCCAAATCCTTCCTGCTCTTTTTTCACACGTTTTATCTGCAGCTCACAACTAACAGAATATATATTTTATATGAAAGTGAGCATGTCAGGGCCGTGGGATAACGTATTTCAAATGCAATCCATGATGAAAAACGCTGGAGGGGCAGAGACGAGACACAGCAAACTCAAAAACAACTGTGGTCAGTGTTTGCACCCGCTAAAGAGGTTTTCTTCATAAATGTAATTAAGCACAGCCCATGTTGAAAGCAGTCAGGTTGCTCCCGTGTAGGACTGAAATATAAATCATCTGTGTTAAAGTCGTTATGTTGCGCAAATTAGTTTTTTTTTTTTTAGTAATGATTAAAAGTTAAATATGTTCTAGGTTTCATCGTCAAGCTGTTTATGATGATTTCTGTGTATCTGAACTCCTGCTGGAGACACACCCACTGAGTTCATCTGCATTCTACATAACACGCCCACATGATCTGCTCCTCCAGAAGGGGCGTGGCAAACACCAGCTCTTTCCATTTAAAGTGACAGGCAACAGTAAGCAGGCATTTCTTAGGCTACAGAAATAATTTGTTTACAAGGCAATAGAAATCAGTCATTTCCTAGACAACAGAATTCAGTCATTTCCTCTGCAACACAAATCAGTCATTTCCTGTGCAACAGAAATCAGTCATTTCCTGTGCAACAGAAATCTGTTTTTTCCCCTAGGCAACACAAATCAGTCATTTCCTGTGCAACAGAAATCTGTTTTTTTTTCCTAGGCAACAGAAATCAGTCTTTTTGTGTGCAACAGAAATCTGTTTTTTCCTAGGCAACAGAAATCAAGCATTTCCTGTGCAACAGAAATCGATCATTTCCTAGGCAACACAAATCAGTCATTTCCTAGACAACAGAAATCAGTCATTTCCTAGGCAACACAAATCAGTCATTTCCTAGACAACAGAAATCAGTCATTTCCTAGGCAACACAAATCAGTCATTTCTTAGACAACAGAAATGAGTTTTTTCCTGGGCAATAGAAATCAGTCATTTCCTAGACCACAGAATTCAATCATTTCCTAGGCAACAGAAATGAGTGTTTTTGTGTGCAACAGAAATCAGTTTTTTTCCTAGGCAACAGAAATCAGTTATTTCCTGTGCAACGGTTATCAGTCATTTCCTAGACAACACAAATCAGTCATTTCCTAGACAACACAAATCAGTCATTTCCTGTGCAACAGAAATCTGTTTTTTTTTCCTAGGCAACAGAAATCAGTCTTTTTGTGTGCAACAGAAATCTGTTTTTTCCTAGGCAACAGAAATCAAGCATTTCCTGTGCAACAGAAATCGATCATTTCCTAGGCAACACAAATCAGTCATTTCCTAGACAACAGAAATCAGTCATTTCCTAGGCAACACAAATCAGTCATTTCCTAGACAACAGAAATCAGTCATTTCCTAGGCAACACAAATCAGTCATTTCTTAGACAACAGAAATGAGTTTTTTCCTGGGCAATAGAAATCAGTCATTTCCTAGACCACAGAATTCAATCATTTCCTAGGCAACAGAAATGAGTTATTTCCTGTGCAACGGTTATCAGTCATTTCCTAGACAACACAAATCAGTCATTTCCTAGACAACAGAAATCAATTTTTTTCCTAGGCAACAAAAATCAGTTATTTCCTGTGCAACAGTAATCAGTCATTTCCTAGGCAACACAAATCAGTCATTTCCTAGGCAACACAAATCAGTCATTTCCTGTGCAATAGACATCTGTTTTTTTCCTAGGCAACAGAAACCAGTCATTTTGTGTGCAACAGAAATCTGTTTTTTTTCTAGGCAACAGAAACCAGTCATTTTGTGTGCAACAGAAATCTGTTTTTTTCCAAGGCAACAGAAATCAGTCATTTCCCAGGCAACACAAATCAATCATTTCCTGTGCAATAGAAATCTGTTTTTTTCCTAGGCAACAGAAACCAGTCATTTTGTGTGCAACAGAAATCTGTTTATTTCCTACGCAACACAAATCAGTCATTTCCTGTGCAACAGAAATCTGTTTTTTTTTCCTAGGCAACAGAAACTAGTCTTTTTGTGTGCAACAGAAATCTGTGTTTTTCCTAGGCAACAGAAATCAGTCATTTCCTGTGCAACAGAAATCAATCATTTCCTAGGCAACACAAATCAATCATTTCCTGTGCAATAGAAATCTGTTTTTTTCCTAGGCAACAGAAACCAGTCATTTTGTGTGCAACAGAAATCTGTTTATTTCCTAGGCAACACAAATCAGTCATTTCCTGTGCAACAGAAATCTGTTTTTTTTCCCTAGGCAACAGAAACTAGTCTTTTTGTGTGCAACAGAAATCTGTTTTTTCCTAGGCAACAGAAATCAGTCATTTCCTGTGCAACAGAAAACAGTCATATTCTAGGCAACACAAATCAGTCATTTCCTAGGCAACACAAATCAATCATTTCCTGTGCAATAGAAATCTGTTTATTTCCTAGGCAACACAAATCAGTAATTTCCTGTGCAACAGAAATCTGTTTTTTTCCTAGGCAACAGAAATCAGTCATTTCCTGTGCAACAGAAATCTGTTTTTTTCCTAGGCAACAGAAACTAGTCTTTTTGTGTGCAACAGAAATCTGTGTTTTTCCTAGGCAACAGAAATCAGTCATTTCCTGTGCAACAGAAATCAATAATTTCCTAGGCAACACAAATCAATCATTTCCTGTGCAATAGAAATCTGTTTTTTTCCTAGGCAACAGAAACCAGTCATTTTGTGTGCAACAGAAATCTGTTTATTTCCTAGGCAACACAAATCAGTCATTTCCTGTGCAACAGAAATCTGTTTTTTTTCCCTAGGCAACAGAAACTAGTCTTTTTGTGTGCAACAGAAATCTGTTTTTTTCCTAGGCAACAGAAATCAGTCATTTCCTGTGCAACACAAATCAGTCATTTCCTAAACAATAGAAATCAATCATTTCCTGTGCAACAGAAATCTGTTTTTCCCCCAAGGCAACACAAATCAGTCATTTCCTGTGCAACATAAATCTGTTTTTTTTTTCTGAGGCAACAGAAACTAGTCTTTTTGTGTGCAACAGAAATCTGTTTTTTCCTAGGCAACAGAAAATAGTCATTTCCTAGGCAACACAAATCAGTCATTTCCTGTGCAACAGAAATCTGTTTTTTCCTAGGCAACACAAATCAGTCATTTCCTAGACAACAGAAATCAGTCATTTCCTAGGCAACACAAATCAGTCATTTCTTAGACAACAGAAATCATTTTTTTCCTGGGCAATAGAAATCAGTCATTTCCTAGACCACAGAATTCAGTCATTTCCTAGGCAACAGAAATGAGTCTTTTTGTGTGCAACAGAAATCTGTTTATTTCCTAGGCAACAGAAATCAGTCATTTCCTGCGCAACAGAAATCAGTCATATTCTAGGCAACACAAATCAGTCATTTCCTAGGCAACACAAATCAATCATTTCCTGTGCAACAGAAATGTTTTTTTTCCCTAGGCAACACAAATCAGTCATTTCCTGTGCAACAGAAATCTGTTTTTTCCTAGGCAACAGAAACCAGTCTTTTTGTGTGCAACAGAAATCTGTTTTTTTTCCTAGGCAACAGAAATCAGTCATTTCCTAGGCAACACAAATCCATCATTTCCTAGACAACAGAAATATGGTTTTTTTTTCCAAGGCAACACAAATCAGTCATTTCCTGTGCAACAGAAATCTGTTTTTTTTCCCTAGGCAACAGAAATCAGTCATTTCCTAGGCAACACAAATCAGTAATTTCCTAGACAACAGAAATCAATCATTTCCTGTGCAACAGAAGTCTGTTTTTTTCCTAGGCAACAGAAATCAGTAATTTCCTGTGCAACAGAAATCAGTCATATCCTAGGCAACACAAATCAGTCATATCCTAGGCAACACAAATCAGTCATTTCCTAGGCAACACAAATCAGTCATTTCCTAGGCAACACAAATTAATCATTTCCTGTGCAATAGAAATCTGTTTTTTCCTAGGCAACAGAAGCCAGTCATTTTGTGTGCAACAGAAATCTGTTTATTTCCTAGGCAACAGAAATCAGTCATTTCCTGTGCAACAGAAATCTGTTTTTTCCTAGGCAACAGAAATCAAGCATTTCCTGTGCAACAGAAATCGATCATTTCCTAGGCAACACAAATCAGTCATTTCCTAGCCAACACAAATCAGTCATTTCCTAGACAACAGAAATCCATCATTTCCTGTGCAACAGAAATCTGTTTTTTTCCTAGGCAACAGAATTCAAGCATTTCCTGTGCAACAGAAATCGATCATTTCCTAGGCAACACAAATCAGTCATTTCCTAGACAACAGAAATTAGTCATTTCCTGGGCAACACAAATCAGTCATTTCCTAGACAACAGAATTCAGTCATTTCCTAGGCAACAGAAATCAATTTTTTTCCTAGGCACCAGAAATCAGTTATTTCCTGTGCAACAGTAATCAGTCATTTCCTAGACAATACAAATCAGGCATTTCCTGTGCAACAGAAATCTGTTTTTTCCTAGGCAACAGAAATCAGTCATTTCCTGTACAACAGAAATCAGTCATTTCCTGTGCAACACAAATCAGTCATTTCCTAGACAACAGAAATCAGTCACTTTCTGTGCAACAGAAATCTGTTTTTTTTCCCCCTAGGCAACACAAATCAGTCATTTCCTGTGCAACAGAAATCTGTTTTTTTCCTAGGCAACACAAATCAGTCATTTCCTAGACAACACAAATCAGTCATTTCCTAGGCAACACAAATCAGTCATTTCCTAGGCAACATAAATCAGTCATTTCCTAGGCAACACAAATCAGTTATTTCCTGTTCAACAGAAATCTGTTTTTTCCTAGGCAACAGAAATCAGTCATTTCCTAGGCAACAGAAATCAGTCATTTCCTGTGCAACAGAAATCAGTCATTTCCTGTGCAACAGAAATCGGTCATTTCCTAGGCAACAGAAATTGGTCATTTCCTGTGCAACAGAAATCGATCATTTCCTAGGCAACACAAATCAGTCATTTCCTAGGCAACACAAATCAGTCATTTCCTAGACAACAGAAATCAGTCATTTCCTAGACAACAGAAATCTGTTTTTTTCCTAGCCAACAGAAATCAGTCATTTCCTGTGCAACAGAAATCGGTCATTTCCTAGACAACAGAAATCGGTCATTTCCTGTGCAACAGAAATCAGTCATTTCCTAGGCAACAGAAATCAGTCATTTCCTAGACAACAGAAATCAGTTTTTTCCTGGGCAATAGCAATCAGTCATTTCCTAGACCACAGAATTCAGTCATTTCCTAGGCAACAGAAACAAGTCTTTTTTTTGTGTGTGTGCAACAAAAATCTTTTTTTTTCCCTAGGCAACATAAATCAGTCATTTCCTAGGCAACACAAATCAGTCATTTCCTAGGCAACACAAATTAATAATTTCCTGTGCAATAGAAATCTGTTTTTTCCTAGGCAACAGAAGCCAGTCATTTTGTGTGCAACAGAAATCTGTTTATTTCCTAGGCAACAGAAATCAGTCATTTCCTGTGCAACAGAAATCTGTTTTTTCCTAGGCAACAGAAATCAAGCATTTCCTGTGCAACAGAAATCGATCATTTCCTAGGCAACACAAATCAGTCATTTCCTAGCCAACACAAATCAGTCATTTCCTAGACAACAGAAATCCATCATTTCCTGTGCAACAGAAATCTGTTTTTTTCCTAGGCAACAGAATTCAAGCATTTCCTGTGCAACAGAAATCGATCATTTCCTAGGCAACACAAATCAGTCATTTCCTAGACAACAGAAATTAGTCATTTCCTAGGCAACACAAATCAGTCATTTCCTAGACAACAGAATTCAGTCATTTCCTAGGCAACAGAAATCAATTTTTTTCCTAGGCAACAGAAATCAGTTATTTCCTGTGCAACAGTAATCAGTCATTTCCTAGACAATACAAATCAGGCATTTCCTGTGCAACAGAAATCTGTTTTTTCCTAGGCAACAGAAATCAGTCATTTCCTGTACAACAGAAATCAGTCATTTCCTGTGCAACACAAATCAGTCATTTCCTAGACAACAGAAATCAGTCACTTTCTGTGCAACAGAAATCTGTTTTTTTTCCCCCTAGGCAACACAAATCAGTCATTTCCTGTGCAACAGAAATCTGTTTTTTTCCTAGGCAACACAAATCAGTCATTTCCTAGACAACACAAATCAGTCATTTCCTAGGCAACACAAATCAGTCATTTCCTAGGCAACATAAATCAGTCATTTCCTAGGCAACACAAATCAGTTATTTCCTGTTCAACAGAAATCTGTTTTTCCTAGGCAACAGAAATCAGTCATTTCCTAGGCAACAGAAATCAGTCATTTCCTGTGCAACAGAAATCAGTCATTTCCTGTGCAACAGAAATCGGTCATTTCCTAGGCAACAGAAATTGGTCATTTCCTGTGCAACAGAAATCGATCCTTTCCTAGGCAACACAAATCAGTCATTTCCTAGGCAACACAAATCAGTCATTTCCTAGACAACAGAAATCAGTCATTTCCTAGACAACAGAAATCTGTTTTTTTCCTAGCCAACAGAAATCAGTCATTTCCTGTGCAACAGAAATCGGTCATTTCCTAGACAACAGAAATCGGTCATTTCCTGTGCAACAGAAATCGGTCATTTCCTAGGCAACAGAAATCAGTCATTTCCTAGACAACAGAAATCAGTTTTTTCCTGGGCAATAGCAATCAGTCATTTCCTAGACCACAGAATTCAGTCATTTCCTAGGCAACAGAAACAAGTCTTTTTTTTGTGTGTGCGCAACAGAAATCTTTTTTTTTCCCTAGGCAACAGAAATCAGTTATTTCCTGTGCAACAGTAATCAGTCATTTCCTAGACAACACAAATCAGTCATTTCCTAGGCAACACAAATCAGTCATTTCCTAGGCAACACAAATCAGTCATTTCCTAGACAACAGAAATCAGTTTTTTCCTGGGCAATAGCAATCAGTCATTTCCTAGACCACTGAATTCAGTCATTTCCTAGGCAACAGAAACAAGTCTTTTTTTTGTATGTGTGTGCAACAGAAATCTTTTTTTTCCCTAGGCAACAGAAATCAGTTATTTCCTAGGCAACACAAATCAGTCATTTCCTAGACAACAGAAATCAGTTATTTCCTAGGCAACACAAATCAGTCATTTCCTAGACAACAGAAATCAGTTTTTTCCTGGGCAATAGCAATCAGTCATTTCCTAGACCACTGAATTCAGTCATTTCCTAGGCAACAGAAACAAGTCTTTTTTTGTGTGTGTGTGCAACAGAAATCTTTTTTTTCCCTAGGCAACAGAAATCAGTTATTTCCTGTGCAACAGTAATCAGTCATTTCCTAGGCAACACAAATCAGTCATTTCCTAGACAACATAAATCAGTTATTTCCTAGGCAACACAAATCAGTCATTTCCTAGACAACAGAAATCAGTTTTTTCCTGGGCAATAGAAATCAGTCATTTCCTAGACAACAGAATTCAGTCATTTCCTAGGCAACAGAAATCAATTTTTTTCCTTGGCAACAGAAATCAGTTATTTCCTGTGCAACAGTAATCAGTCATTTCCTAGACAATACAAATCAGGCATTTCGTGTGCAACAGAAATCTGTTTTTTCCTAGGCAACAGAAATCAGTCATTTCCTGTACAACAGAAATCAGTCATTTCCTGTGCAACACAAATCAGTCATTTCCTAGACAACAGAAATCAGTCACTTTCTGTGCAACAGAAATCTGTTGTTTTTTTTCCCCTAGGCAACACAAATCAGTCATTTCCTGTGCAACAGAAATCTGTTTTTTTCCCCTAGGCATCACAAATCAGTTATTTCCTGTGCAACAGAAATCTGTTTTTTTCCTAGGCAACACAAATCAGTCATTTCCTAGACAACACAAATCAGTCATTTCCTAGGCAACATAAATCAGTCATTTCCTAGGCAACACAAATCAGTCATTTCCTAGACAACAGAAATCAGTTATTTCCTGTTCAACAGAAATCTGTTTTTTTCCTAGGCAACAGAAATCGGTCATTTCCTGTGCAACAGAAATCGGTCATTTCCTAGGCAACAGAAATTGGTAATTTCCTGTGCAACAGAAATCGATCATTTCCTAGGCAACACAAATCAGTCATTTCCTAGGCAACACAAATCAGTCATTTCCTAGACAACAGAAATCAGTAATTTCCTGTTCAACAGAAATCTGTTTTTTTCCTAGCCAACAGAAATCAGTCATTTCCTGTGCAACAGAAATCAGTAATTTCCTAGGCAACAGAAATCGGTCATTTCCTGTGCAACAGAAATCGATCATTTCCTAGGCAACACAAATCAGTCATTTCCTAGACAACAGAAATCAGTTTTTTCCTGGGCAATAGCAATCAGTCATTTCCTAGACCACAGAATTCAGTCATTTCCTAGGCAACAGAAACAAGTCTTTTTGTGTGTGTGTGTGTGTGCAACAGAAATCTTTTTTTTTTCCCTAGGCAACAGAAATCAGTTATTTCCTGTGCAACAGTAATCAGTCATTTCCTAGACAACACAAATCAGTCATTTCCTAGACAACAGAAATCAGTAATTTCCTGTTCAACAGAAATCTGTTTTTTTCCTAGCCAACAGAAATCAGTCATTTCCTGTGCAACAGAAATCGGTCATTTCCTAGGCAACAGAAATCGGTCATTTCCTGTGCAACAGAAATCGATCATTTCCTAGGCAACACAAATCAGTCATTTCCTAGACAACAGAAATCAGTTTTTTCCTGGGCAATAGCAATCAGTCATTTCCTAGACCACAGAATTCAGTCATTTCCTAGGCAACAGAAACAAGTCTTTTTTGTGTGTGTGTGCAACAGAAATCTTTTTTTTTTTCCCTAGGCAACAGAAATCAGTTATTTCCTGTGCAACAGTAATCAGTCATTTCCTAGACAACACAAATCAGTCATTTCCTAGACAACACAAATCAGTTATTTCCTAGGCAACACAAATCAGTCATTTCCTAGACAACAGAAATCAGTTTTTTCCTGGGCAATAGCAATCAGTCATTTCCTAGACCACTGAATTCAGTCATTTCCTAGGCAACAGAAACAAGTCTTTTTTTGTGTGTGTGTGCAACAGAAATCTTTCTTTTCCCCTAGGCAACAGAAATCAGTTATTTCCTAGGCAACACAAATCAGTCATTTCCTAGACAACAGAAATCAGTTTTTTCCTGGGCAATAGCAATCAGTCATTTCCTAGACCACTGAATTCAGTCATTTCCTAGGCAACAGAAACAAGTCTTTTTTGTGTGTGTGTGTGCAACAGAAATCTTTTTTTTTCCCTAGGCAACAGAAATCAGTTATTTCCTGTGCAACAGTAATCAGTCATTTCCTAGACAACAGAAATCAGTTTTTTTCCTGGGCAATAGCAATCAGTCATTTCCTAGACCACTGAATTCAGTCATTTCGTAGGCAACAGAAACAAGTCTTTTTTTGTGTGTGTGTGTGCAACAGAAATCTTTCTTTTTCCCCTAGGCAACAGTAATTAGTCATTTCCTAGATAACACAAATCAGTCGTTTCCTAGGCAACACAAATCAGTCATTTCCTAGACCACAGAATTCAGTCATTTCCTAGGCAACAGAAACAATTCTTTTTTTGTGTGTGTGTGCAACAGAAATCTTTTTTTTCCCTAGGCAACAGAAATCAGTTATTTCCTGTGCAACAGTAATCAGTCATTTCCTAGACAACACAAATCAGTCATTTCCTAGGCAACACAAATCAGTCATTTCCTAGGCAACACAAATCAGTCATTTCCTAGACAACAGAAATCAGTTTTTTCCTGGGCAATAGCAATCAGTCATTTCCTAGACCACTGAATTCAGTCATTTCCTAGGCAACAGAAACAAGTCTTTTTTTTTGTATGTGTGTGCAACAGAAATCTTTTTTTTCCCTAGGCAACAGAAATCAGTTATTTCCTGTGCAACAGTAATCAGTCATTTCCTAGGCAACACAAATCAGTCATTTCCTAGACAACATAAATCAGTTATTTCCTAGGCAACACAAATCAGTCATTTCCTAGACAACAGAAATCAGTTTTTTCCTGGGCAATAGAAATCAGTCATTTCCTAGACAACAGAATTCAGTCATTTCCTAGGCAACAGAAATCAATTTTTTTCCTAGGCAACAGAAATCAGTTATTTCCTGTGCAACAGCAATCAGTCATTTCCTAGACAATACAAATCAGGCATTTCCTGTGCAACAGAAATCTGTTTTTTCCTAGGCAACAGAAATCAGTCATTTCCTGTACAACAGAAATCAGTCATTTCCTGTGCAACACAAATCAGTCATTTCCTAGACAACAGAAATCAGTCACTTTCTGTGCAACAGAAATCTGTTGTTTTTTTCCCCTAGGCAACACAAATCAGTCATTTCCTGTGCAACAGAAATCTGTTTTTTTCCCCTAGGCATCACAAATCAGTTATTTCCTGTGCAACAGAAATCTGTTTTTTTCCTAGGCAACACAAATCAGTCATTTCCTAGACAACACAAATCAGTCATTTCCTAGGCAACATAAATCAGTCATTTCCTAGGCAACACAAATCAGTCATTTCCTAGACAACAGAAATCAGTTATTTCCTGTTCAACAGAAATCTGTTTTTTTCCTAGGCAACAGAAATCGGTCATTTCCTGTGCAACAGAAATCGGTCATTTCCTAGGCAACAGAAATTAGTAATTTCCTGTGCAACAGAAATCGATCATTTCCTAGGCAACACAAATCAGTCATTTCCTAGGCAACACAAATCAGTCATTTCCTAGACAACAGAAATCAGTAATTTCCTGTTCAACAGAAATCTGTTTTTTTCCTAGCCAACAGAAATCAGTCATTTCCTGTGCAACAGAAATCAGTCATTTCCTAGGCAACAGAAATCGGTCATTTCCTGTGCAACAGAAATCGATCATTTCCTAGGCAACACAAATCAGTCATTTCCTAGGCAACACAAATCAGTCATTTCCTAGACAACAGAAATCAGTAATTTCCTGTTCAACAGAAATCTGTTTTTTTCCTAGCCAACAGAAATCAGTCATTTCCTGTGCAACAGAAATCAGTCATTTCCTAGGCAACAGAAATCGGTCATTTCCTGTGCAACAGAAATCGATCATTTCCTAGGTAACACAAATCAGTCATTTCCTAGACAACAGAAATCAGTTTTTTCCTGGGCAATAGCAATCAGTCATTTCCTAGACCACAGAATTCAGTCATTTCCTAGGCAACAGAAACAAGTCTTTTTGTGTGTGTGTGTGTGTGCAACAGAAATCTTTTTTTTTCCCTAGGCAACAGAAATCAGTTATTTCCTGTGCAACAGTAATCAGTCATTTCCTAGACAACACAAATCAGTCATTTCCTAGACAACAGAAATCAGTAATTTCCTGTTCAACAGAAATCTGTTTTTTTTCCTAGCCAACAGAAATCAGTCATTTCCTGTGCAACAGAAATCGGTCATTTCCTAGGCAACAGAAATCGGTCATTTCCTGTGCAACAGAAATCGATCATTTCCTAGGCAACACAAATCAGTCATTTCCTAGACAACAGAAATCAGTTTTTTCCTGGGCAATAGCAATCAGTCATTTCCTAGACCACAGAATTCAGTCATTTCCTAGGCAACAGAAACAAGTCTTTTTTTTGTGTGTGTGTGCAACAGAAATCTTTTTTTTTCCCCTAGGCAACAGAAATCAGTTATTTCCTGTGCAACAGTAATCAGTCATTTCCTAGACAACACAAATCAGTCATTTCCTAGACAACACAAATCAGTTATTTCCTAGGCAACACAAATCAGTCATTTCCTAGACAACAGAAATCAGTTTTTTCCTGGGCAATAGCAATCAGTCATTTCCTAGACCACTGAATTCAGTCATTTCCTAGGCAACAGAAACAAGTCTTTTTTTGTGTGTGTGTGCAACAGAAATCTTTCTTTTCCCCTAGGCAACAGAAATCAGTTATTTCCTAGGCAACACAAATCAGTCATTTCCTAGACAACAGAAATCAGTTTTTTCCTGGGCAATAGCAATCAGTCATTTCCTAGACCACAGAATTCAGTCATTTCCTAGGCAACAGAAACAAGTCTTTTTTGTGTGTGTGTGTGCAACAGAAATCTTTTTTTTTCCCTAGGCAACAGAAATCAGTTATTTCCTGTGCAACAGTAATCAGTCATTTCCTAGACAACACAAATCAGTCATTTCCTAGACAACACAAATCAGTTATTTCCTAGGCAACACAAATCAGTCATTTCCTAGACAACAGAAATCAGTTTTTTCCTGGGCAATAGCAATCAGTCATTTCCTAGACCACTGAATTCAGTCATTTCCTAGGCAACAGAAACAAGTCTTTTTTGTGTGTGTGTGCAACAGAAATCTTTCTTTTCCCCTAGGCAACAGAAATCAGTTATTTCCTAGGCAACACAAATCAGTCATTTCCTAGACAACAGAAATCAGTTTTTTCCTGGGCAATAGCAATCAGTCATTTCCTAGACCACTGAATTCAGTCATTTCCTAGGCAACAGAAACAAGTCTTTTTTGTGTGTGTGTGTGCAACAGAAATCTTTTTTTTTCCCTAGGCAACAGAAATCAGTTATTTCCTGTGCAACAGTAATCAGTCATTTCCTAGACAACAGAAATCAGTTTTTTTCCTGGGCAATAGCAATCAGTCATTTCCTAGACCACTGAATTCAGTCATTTCGTAGGCAACAGAAACAAGTCTTTTTTTTGTGTGTGTGTGTGCAACAGAAATCTTTCTTTTTCCCCTAGGCAACAGTAATTAGTCATTTCCTAGACAACACAAATCAGTCGTTTCCTAGGCAACACAAATCAGTCATTTCCTAGACAACAGAAATCAGTCACTTCCAGAAATGAGCCTGTGCAAAAGAATCCCCCCCCCCCCCCCCCCCCCCCGTGGAACAGAAATCAGTTGTTTCCTCAGCAACAGAAAAAAACAAAAAAAAACATGTGGTTATGTTAACTGAAATGTGAGATGTTTGGATTGTTCCATCTCAAATGACTGTCTCCATGATCCTTTATTCGAACAGTCGTGCTCAAAATTCTGGAAAAATGACAATGCATGAAACAAACTTTGATGTCCTAAACTGTGTTTGAACTGGGACAACATTTTAGGCATTATGTCCATCCTGGACACGTGGGATGACCGTGATCCTATTAGAGGTTCATCTAACCCTTCACGCTTAACACTGGCTCTAAAAATAACATTCTGGGACCCACAAATGATTCGACTTCGCCTCAGGTTTTTGGTTTAAACTCAGCGGATACATCGATGCCACGTTAAGGTCTTTTTGGAGTTACGTAATACAAATTTGCTCCTCTTCCCAAAACACTATTTCCCAGTGGTGCAGCCTGCAGCCCACTCCACTCCACCAACCTTTCACCAACCTCCATTTCATCCTTTTTGGACCTGCCCCTCCACTCAGCCATCCTTTGCTGTATGCATCCGTGCACTTTTCTATCACTTTATTCACACAAAGCTTTTTTCCTGCATTAAGACTTGCATGCTTGTATTCTCTTTGCACTTAGGTCCTGTGCTAATTTTCCATTGTTCTCTTCCTCATCGCTCTTCTTTTACCACACAAATGCACTCTGTTGTAGTCGTGAGAACTTTTCTAAACTTTAATCCTGCACATGGCAAAGTAAAGAGTCTACTTTCTCTGTGAATACACACAGTACTTTGATTATATCTTCATTTGGAACATTGTGTGCCTGGTTGGGTCGAGTCAAGGGTTCAAGTTTGAACGAAAAAGTACTACCATGTACTGCTTCTGCCTCTGCACCTGAAGCCGGTCTCCCATTGCCAATTTTCACCTTCCTGATTCCAGAAATAATGAAATTGGGCCCGAATCATCACAGTTGCAGTCTAAAGTTGTGGGTCATTGTATTTTACACCAGGTTACGCAAGATTACAAGAGACATTGAATGCAGCCCCATGACACGGGAGCTACTTGGCAGGCGGCTCACAACAGTACTGTGTGCAGTGCTAATAACAACATGTTACAAAGCTAAAATGTATCTGTTAGTGCAGCGTGCATTTCATGGGATTATGGATGTACAGTATATTGCATTTCCAGAGGAGATTTAAAGAGGCCAGGGAACAATGAGCCCTGCACACACACTGAACGCTCTGCTGCCTGCTCCGGTCAATGAAATCGCTCTGCATTGTATTTTCATTTTAGCCCTGTAATTTTAACCTGGCATCAAAGTGACATCTGATTATTCACTTTTGTGGATTACAAAGGGTCACAACATTCCTGCAACATCACTATTACTACAGATTACACACTACAGCATGCCTTGATTGTGTATCCGATTGTTTTTTGAGCCACAGAAATGAAACGTAGTATTGGTTCTGGCAGAAGACTCATGAGTTAGTTACTTACTCAATCAGCTAATTGAATCCAGCTGTGCACTTTAATCCGAAACAGCTGTTTGAATTAACATCACTGGAACCAATATGGTGTTGGCTTCACCGTTAAAAGCTCATTGTCTTACTCACTTCCTTCTGTTTGCAGTTGCTGCCAGAAGCTGCTCCATCACCCCACCACCACCAGTTGGTCCCTGCCTGTCGTGGGAGATAAGCTCTACCCCTGCCTCTTTCATCGGCGGGACTTGAGAGACACTGCTTCAACGGGGACCAAGGCCACAACTAACATTGTACATTATAACAACTTGTGTAATAAATTCATTTTCTTTAAGCATCTGAGTCTTCTCTTAGAACTGAACAACTGGGTGCCAGAAATCCATAATAGGAAACCTGCTTAAGAAAGCTGATTTCATGACTTAGCTCATCTAAACCTGAAGAGCTGGTTTAGTGAGGGGATGGATTAAATATGTGGTCGGACATTTACTTTCTGGAATAGGGGGTTTTCCACCTCTGGTTAAAATGGGCTGGAATGGTGTTCTAGTACCTTTGACAACTTTTTCTACAACTGCCATTAAAGGCCAAGCACAGAAAAAGAATGGTCTCTGCAGCAGAACTGGCTATACACAGGCTCGTTGACAAGAAAACAGGAGGACTTTGTGTTCAAAGTGGATCAGGAGTTATAACGGATTTTCAAAAGCACCATCATGCCTTTCAGACCAAAGGAAACCTAAAAGTCACATCCAAATTTGTTTGAAGACGAGTGACTTGTGTTATTCCATTAGCCGTGTAGGCTAATGGAATTTAACATAGCTTGTAGTACCAAGCAGAAGGTTCTCTGTTCTGTAATCAAAGAGTTTGTGCTTTAAATAAATAAATTCAATTTGCAGTTTCACATCAAACTTGAACAAATCTTTACATTTGAAGCTTGCATTTTGTGAGTCCAACTGTGTCATGAAGCAGCACTTTGTAACACTGTGCTAGGACAGCTAGCTGCGATGCAACATGATCATTAGTAATAAAAATGAAAGCTGGCCAAAGTACGAGGTCTATTAGACAATAAACCGACCCTTTTATTTATTTTTTAACTATATGGATTTGAATGACGTGCGATTCCACCAATCATGCTTGAACCCTCGTGCGCATGCGTGAGTTTTTTCACACGTGTCGGTGACGTCATTTCCCTGTGGGCAGGCCTTGAGTGAGATGTGGTCCCGCCCTCTCGGCTGAATTCCTTTGTTTCACACGCTGCTCGAGACGGCGCGCGTTGCTTTATCAAAATTTTTTCTGGACCTGTGAGGAATATCCGAGTGGACACTATTCGAGAAATTAAGCTGGTTTTCGGTGAAAAGTTTAACGGCTGATGAGAGATTATGGGGTGTTTCTGTCGCTGTAAGGACTTCCCACAGAGCGGGACTCCTGCAGCGCTTCCAGGCGCCGTCGTCGGCCTGTTTCGACCTGAAAACATCCTAATTTAAGGCTTAATTCACCCAGGACGTCGTGAGAGAACAGAGAAGATTCAGAAGAGGCCGGCATGAGGACTTTATGCGGACATTCCACTGTTTAAGGACATTTTTTAATGAAAGACGTGCGTGCAAATTCGCCGAGTCGTTTCCGTGACGACTCAGCAATTCTGTGTGCGCTGCGACAGGAAAAACACCTCCGTGTTGAAAACCATTTGTAAAATTCAGGCGGCTTTTGATGGCTTTCAACAAGTGAGTAACTGAGAAATTGTTTAACAGCTTGGGCATGTTCCAACTTGCCCGTTAAGGTTTCCAACGGAGGTGTTTTTCCTGTCGCGACCCCCCGCGGTCGAGTCCGGCCCGACATGCGACTCTGCCCGCACGTTCTTTCATTACAAAATGTCCGTTAACAATGGAATGTCTGAATAAACTCCTCATGCCGACTTCTTTTGAAAGTTCTCTGTTCTCTGACGACTTCCTGGGTCAACAGAGCCTGAAATGTGGAAGTTTTCAACTTGAACCGGCGAGACGCTGCCGCCTCGAAGTGCAGATCGCCGTCAGGCACCGTGGGCCGTCCTTACGGCGACACTACCAGACCAAAATCTCTCATCAGCCGTTAAAATTTTTACCGAAAACCAGCTGAATTTATCGAATGGTGTCCACTCAGTTGTGCCTTATAGCTTTGAAAAAATTTTGATCAAACAAAGCAGCAGTCTCTGAGCCATTCCTAAACAATGAAAAAATCGACGAGAGAGTGGGCCACTCCTCACTCAAAGACTGCCCACAGGCGAATGACGTAACCGACAGGCGTGAAAAAACTCTCGCATGCCCACGAGGGTTCAAGCATGTCTGATGTAATCACACGTGATTCAAATCCATATGGTTTTTGAAAAAAATAATAAGGTCGGATACTTTTCTAATAGACCTCGTAAAAAGTTACAGGGCAATGTTGATTGTGACGAGATCTCGTTTCAGTGTCCTTTGTTGTCAAAACCATGTCTTCTTCTGGCTGCTCCTTTAGGGTTGCATCAGCAACTAATTGTAATACTGACACCTGCTGGCCAAATAATTTGAAGCACAATGCAATTTCTTTTTTCTTTTCTTTTTTTGTCTTCTCCTGCAAGTAATATTATAGGCATTACTGACAAGTCATATAGTACAACTCCAAATCAATTAGCACTGAATTTAATTAACTGCAGCACATTTTTCTTTCTCTGTAGTAGGTCAGCTGATCACACAGCCTGTCCACAAAGAAAACAAGTCCACTGGCACTCACAGGAGTTATTTTGAGGTGTGTCCTTTTTTTCTTTCTTTCTTTTTTTTTTTTTTTTTTTTTTTTTTTTTTTTTTTTTGTTGTTTTTGTTTTTGCACTTGATTTTTGGGTTCCCCCACCTGCAAAGTCGCACTTTAACCCCTGGGCAGAGATTCCACTTATTGTGGATACAACTGAAGCCATGGTCACATTTGTATTCTGGCTGCAATTTAATTAATTTCAATTCAGTTTGTGGCCATTATCATTTTGAGGAGTTTGTTCATTATTTCAGCTTTTGAAGGACATTTTGTCCTCACAAGTATAGAAAGGCACACTTCCATTGTATTTCCTCTTCCTATTAACCTCCAGCTTCCGCAGCGTGCTGGTTGCATGCAGAGATACCCTGGGGGTCGAGGACAATCCAATCAAATGTCTGTCCAGTTCAATGGTGTCAGCAAATTGCTGGCACCCATTTTCTCTCTGTCTCTCTAATGCTGTCCATTTGTTATCTGTCCGCGACCGTCTGAGGGTACAAATAATGAGAAACATGCCACATTTTCACCAAAGTACAACAAAGAAAGTCCTGCAGACATATCTGCTTCTATAGAATCCATATGCTAACACGTCACAGTAAATATTCATTTTGGGGGGCCAAAACACAGATCTTAATCTATGTAATAGTGATAACTCAAGAAAACCCAAAACATCCCCTAATATGTCTTTCACAAAGCTTGTTTTTTGTAGAATGTTTTCTCAGACCAAGGTGACTTTTTTTTTTTGGCCATTTGTACAAATGATTTGTCTTAATGATGCATGCTGTCATATTTTTGCATCATTATATATTAAAACAGCATAATTGTCAGATTTTATCTGTATGAAATTAATATATTTTACAGCAGTAAAATAACTGGTATGTAACCACAGAGTGTTCAGTTAGAAATCAATGTTGTGATCATGTGTAATAAAGAAAATTGATTCCTTACAGTCAACAGGCACATGAATATGTTCCAAAATCCAAGGAGTCACATGCATGTATATACCATATGCATGTTCTACTTCTCACTACTGTAGTAAACATGTGCCACCCCCTGCACAAACACACACACACACACACACTGCTTCCTGTGAATGATAGATGCGCATGATAGCTGTGCAAACCGAGTCCCTGTAGGTCAATAACAGCCTGGATCGTGTGTGCACGTGTTACTGGGGGTAACAGAGAGAACAAACAGAAGCTCACAGGGGATAAATTTGTTCTCTTAAAGTTAGGGCAGTTATGATCTAATGTACATTAATTCATGTGTGTGTAAAACAATATCATCACACTGGATGTTAGTGTGTCGACACACAAACACACAGTGTGACTCCTTTGGCCTTCTCAGCAAATGTTGCATCTGTCGTGCTCCTCTTCAGCATGAAACCATGTTGCTGTTTGCAGAGCTTCCTTAGATTTGCAGCAAAAGCTATGTGAAGGGGCAGAGCAAGTAGATCCCCCCCCCCCCCCCCCAATGTAATAAATAAATCTAATTAATTAATTACTTTCACATTTCAAAATAGGCAGTTTTACATATTAATGGATATTTTCATAAATAGATAAAACTGGTCTTGAGTCAGTATCATTACACTTTCACTCTAAAAACAGGCAGAGGATGTATTTGTATTATTATTATTATTATTATTATTATTATTATTATTATTATTATTATTATTATTATTAAATTGAAAGGCAGGGTGCAATACTTGAATTGATTTGGACTTAACCTGGAATTCTTCTAGCTGTAAAGAAAAATACTGAATGAAAGGCATCAGAGGGTTGATTCATACCCTGCATGCTCCAGCAGTGGTGTTCAAACTATTCCACAAAGGGCCGAGAGGGTGCAGGTTTTCTTTGCAGCCACTGACTCCAGCAGGTGATTTCACTGATGAACTCATCCCACCTGCTCAATGTGATGTTTATATATATATATATATATATATATATATACACACACACACACACACACACACCACGGTCAGTGAGAATTCCATGTCTAACTGGCGTGCATTATTTTCGTGTATACGAATACATACTGTAGTTCGGCAAGTTAAGTCATTGTTATAATCACTCCGCTCTGGTCGTCACCACAGCAACGTGCAAATCAGTTGGCGCAGATCACCTGTGTTTTGACAGGTGAATGACAGAAACACGATAAAACATGGATTTCCAAGTGAATTTTAATATTTTTGGCCAAAATAAAACGTTTGAGGAATGGAAAGAGGAGGAGAGCAAACAAGAAGAACAGCAAAAGCAACGGCGTAAAGATTTAACATTGGACAAACTGGACAAGATTGAAGACGGGAAAGAAGAAGAGAACGGTTCTATCCTTGCGGGCTGTCGGCGCGCTCCACATCAAAACAGCGAGCGTAGTTTCTGGACCTGTTGCCAGAGCTGGCGCGAGCCCGCAGACTCAATAAGTGCATCGGAGACAAAATATCTTCAGACGTATAAAATAGTCCCAAATACTCACACATTTTTATCAAGTTCTGTTAACTTAAATAAATATTTGTGTGTTAGCTCACTGTGTGAGACCATGGTATAAGTGGATTAAACAACTAGAAGCCGTGCATTACACGGTTTGAATGCAGTTCACGGAGTAACACCACTCCGCTTCGCGTTGTGGTGTTTTATACTCTGCGTTGTGCATTCAAACCGTATAATGCATGGCTTCTCGTTGTTTAATCCTTATATATATGCTGTTATTCTGTGACAAGGCCAAGATGGATTATCTGTGTATAAAAGACTGTGTTTGCTGTGCACCGTTCACTTGAGCCTCTGATGTCCGACACTTTCTTGTGTACATGAATGCATCACTCCCTCTGTGCCTGCACATGTAGAGCAATACAGGCAAGAGTGATTATGGCAAGGTTTGACTTTTCTTTTCTGGTGATGTCGGAGGGATGTTTCTTTGTTGTGTGCATCCATGACTATAACCACACAGATTTAAATGTATGACTATATAAACAGTCAACTCTCAAAAGAGACTCTGCATCTTCTTCATCATACTCTCACCTGAAGCATCGCAATTAGTGACCTGACCCGATACCCCTAAGTGTTTTCTGCCACACCTAGTGATTCGTCTTATTCTTCCAAACAATTTTGGTCCTTCGAGCCGGATATAAGCAACCACTTTCGTCCAAGATGTTCAGGTCAGAACAGAGAGCACCAGAAGGAGATGTGGACCATCCATGCAGACGTAGCCACCCACCACCCTACCTCCAGGACTATGAGGTCAATTACCCTAGGAGGCGCCACAGCCCAGTCGATGACCATGCTAGACAAACTACTACCACTGCTGTTCTCCAATGTCTTCATAGCATGAGGGAAGAAAATGAACAACTGAGACTTGATGTGCAACGCCTTACTAAGATTATATCTAGCTCTCCTGTAATAGCCTCACCATATGCTATGTCACGGCCCAGATGCAATGAGGAGAAGATGCCTCCCACACATGCACATACTAGTACGTTATACAAAGAGTTTAATGCTGTTGTTTGTGTGGAGCCTGATCAGAGCATGTCAAATGCATTTCTTCTGTCGTGAATGTACTGAGATAACCCATAATGCACCTGGACACAGCATGTCCACACTAAAACCTTAAAAATTAGTGCATTACTTTAAAACTAAAACATATATTTGATATTTTCACTTTATAAAACTTCAGATGTGACGTTAATTTAAATACTTGTCCAAAAATAGTTTGGTTAAAATTTTAACCACAAGTTAAAACTGTGTGCCTCTGGATGACTTGGGTGATATTGCCAGGTATCAGGATGGGATCAAAAGAAATGAGCTTTTCCTTTTCTGTGACTGTTTTGCCTTTGTTTGCAGAGAATACAGAGGCTTCTTCTGGAACCAGCTCTCCTCTGTTTGTAGAAGATATAACTGCACATCAACTACAAAACATTTGAAAGATAGACACTCAGCTAATTTTAGACCTAAGAAATGTTTGTAACTGTTGGTGAACTGCTTTGTTCACCCCACCTGCAAAAATATGATAGTGGTCTAAAAATTATTGGACCTAAACTTATTGGAAGATAATTGGTCCGATGATGGTTTTCAAAGTTATCTGAAAAGCTAATCCAATTAATGTTTTCATTATCTGATTAAAACATTAGCTTTGATAATTTGCGGTTAGCAGATTAGCGGAACTGTGCCCACCACTGTGTGTGTGTATAGTTGGATTCCCACCTGTGGCTTTTCTGTGTGGAGTTTGCATATTCTCCCCGTGTTTGCCTGGGTTCTCTCCAGGTGCTCCAGCTTCCTCCCACATCCAAAAGGTTAGGTTGATTGGAAACTTTAAATTAGCTGTAGGTGTGTGTGTGAATGTGTTTGTTTGTCTATATGTGGCCCTGTGACAGACTGGCATCCTGTCCAGGGTGTACCTCGCCTCACGCTCAGTGCCTGCTGGGATAGGCTCCAGCACCCCCACGACCCTTAATTGGAATCTTCTTGGCTGTTGAGATATACAAAAAAAAAAGGTGTTTTGGGCCATGTTTTCCTTGACCTTTTACCAATCTACCCAACTCAAAACAGCTATTCAAATAATATACTCACCAAGTTTGAGTATAATGGAAAAAAATGCCAGTGGACTGACTTTCGCATTCATTGGTCTCCTGAAATGAAATAAGACCAGTCCAGTCTCACGTTTTTTTTTCGTCCTCCTGTCACAAAATGATTCAAAATTTCATGACGGGGATTTTAAACTCACTATTACAAACCCTACTCCTACCCCCAACCCTAACCTTAACCCTACTAAACCCTAACCATAATCAACCCTGACACCCCCCCCCCCACACACACACACACACTGCACTTTTAATTACGTGCAGCCATCACTGAATGAATTAGAATGAATTTGTGCTCCCATGATGAAAAATTATTTTGTTATTACTTCTATTTTGTCATTTGATTTTTAAATGGACCACAATGTAAATACGTGTTTTCACTTTCTTGTGTCATCCATGTATTTTAACGTATTTACAATTATATGTACTTACACTCGCGCTTTTAATATAAAGATGATTTACTGTCCCCTGCTGGAAAGGTGTGAGTCCAAAATGTAATCAGCAACATTTGTTGGGAAAGTGTAGTGACACGGACCCACAACAGGGGGCGTAAATGAACGGACAATGGAAGGAGTCAAATTATAACACTTTACTGGTGTGAATGTCACAACCAAACACAGCAGAATCAGAATGTGCAACAGTCAATTAATAAAGGTGTCGTGTGGGCAGGCTCGACGATAAGAGACGCCCGTCTGGAAACGAACTGGAACCACACGATTTCCACCGCCACCTGAACCCGAGGAATACTGGAGCCGCCAAGTCCCGGAGTCCCCAGGTGGCCACCTTCCCGGCATGTCGGATCTGGTACTGCTGGCAGAAAGCAAAAGACAGTCAAAGGGTGGGTGTGTGAACACCCAGTAACAATGGTGGGAATGCCACCTCCACCTCTCACTCAGCGCGTTGCAGCGGTCTCAGCTGAAAAGGAGTGCCGTCTTGCACAGCCTCCTCAAAAACGACCGATTCTCCTGCAAACACTCACAATAATAGATTTATCGATCTCACAAAAGGGGCTGAGAGTATTACCTCCAGATGAAGATGATATCTCGACAGTTTGGTGGAGGTGTCTTCCTGCTTTTATACCAGATGTGTTGATTAGTGACAGCTGTCAAGAGATAATGAGTGACAGCTGTCACCACGGCTTGTTCCTGAGGCGGCAGCGCCCTCTCGTGCCTGAAGCCCGCACTTCAGGCAGGGCGCCTTCTGGTGGTGGGCCAGCAGTACCTCCTCTTCTGGCAGCCCACACAACAACATTAGCGATTATCTGTAGCTTCTCCAAAACTATTAGTCCTATCAGCGTGCCGTTCATCCTTGACCCAAAATACATAAGCATAGGAAATGGTAAATGTCAGCCTGACACACACACACACACACACACACACACACACACACAGAGGCCAGTTGGCTATTATAATATAGATTCCTCCTCCTCAGAATAAGTTGTGGTTTTCAGTGAGAAGTGAAACGGCGCGTGAAGCTTTGTGCTGAACCTTGAGGGGATTGAAGCATCAGTGAGGTGCTGGCAGTTTAAAGGATGCAGACTGTGCTGGAATCTTCAAGACTCCAGGAAAACATGTCCTGCGTCGGCACTGAGACGTCTCAGCTGGAACAGAGCTGATCACCTTGTCTCTCGTCTTCCCGTCTGATTGCGTCTCACTGTCACTCAATGTCTGTGTTCATGTCTCTGTCCTCACTGTACATTTTGTTGTCTTTGTTTCATGCACCATTCACCTAATCACCTGCATTGAATAATTATGAACATACAAGGGGAAGGTGGAGTCAGAGATGACAAGAAAGACCTTTAAAAAAAAACACACATTTCAAGTTAAGCCCCTTTCACACCGGGCCCGCATAGAGTTGAGTTGTGATGTGGAGTCCGCTGGAAAATTGCGCAGCTTTGGAGTCGTCCCTCTGTAAGCTATTGCGCTGATTGCATACGGTTGCATTCCTAGTCTTTCTTGCAGTTGCTATACTCCATGTATATACAACCCCAATTCCAATGAAGTTGGGACGTTGTGTGAAATGTAAATAAAAACACAATACAATGATTTGCAAATCCTCTTCAATCTATATTCAATTGAATACACCACAAAGACAAGATATTTAATGTTCAAACTGATAAACATTTTTGTTTTTGTACAAATATTTGTTCATTTTGAAATGAATGCCTGCAACGCAAAAATTGTATGGTGGCCATCCCAGGATGGCAGCTGTAGCCAAGAAAGAGTTAATTAAGAATTTCAACAATGTTCCAATCATATTGAAAGGTATATTTTACTTGTCTGATCATAAAGATTCCAAAGAGGTATATTTTGAATGAACTATGACTGAATATTTTGGAGTTATGGGATAAAAACTGCAAAAATAGTGACAACTGTCAGTTTCAGTTTGTACAGGGGTCAAAAATTTAAGTTGCTCCAGTTTTGGTAAAAAGTGATTAAAATTATTGATTGAGCTAATAGGATGTGAAAAAAAGGAATTGTTTGCACCATCTGTCATGTTTAGTTATCAAGTTATTGGGTAACATATCATAGAATCAAATGGACATTGACCTTGTTTGACCTTTACTTTAGAGCAGTGGTTTTCAAACTGTGGGGCACCCAGAGTTCTTCAGGGGGGCAAAAAAGGAAAACGAAAACATTGTTAGCTAACATGCCAGGAGCAAAATGGATAAATTTTTAGTGCATAAATCTGCCAGTGAGAAGACAGAGTTTAGGGCAACCAAAAAAAGAAGAAAGTAGAGGACGATCTTCCTTTGCTCTTTCTGGTGCACAAAGTACACTGCTTTAAACTTGTGTCTGTAATCTAGAACAGATTCTTAGCTCAGTGGAGATAGATGTTACCGGCACTCCAGACGAGGTTAATGTTGGGCCAGCTAGTATGCCTATTAGCATTAGCCTAGAATTGCGAGCGGTGGATGACGGCTTTCGGACTACGGTTAGGCGGAGGAAGTCACGTAGGGCTTGGTGCCCGGTTGGGGTACCCCAATCACACTAACCCACTGCAAAATGTGAACCAGTTTTCTCCCTTGGATGTACCTGTTAGTCCTTTGAGCCCACAGGTGACTTCCACTCCTATCCCCAGGCCAAAACACCAGGCTTTAGTGACAGGGGATTCCATCACTCACAAAGTCAGGTTACAGATGCCGGCTGATGTTAAATGTGTTCCTGGGGCCAGATCTCCTAACACTGCTTGTCTTCTGAGGGTGCTGACACTGCAAAAGGGTAGACAGACAAATGAACATGACATTGGATATAGCCACATAGTTATTCACGTAGGCGCCAATGATGTTCAGATGAAGCACTCTGAGGTCACAAAAATTTACACATTTTTTAATTTAATTTCACACATTTTAATTTTAAAAAAATGGACATAGAGAGGACTTGTGACCTTGCCAGAAAGTTGTGTCAGCATCAGTTAATAGTCTCTGGTCCCCACCCCTCCCGGGGTAATGATGAGGCATTAAGCAGGCTGACATCGTTAAATAGGTGGCTGGTGCAGTTTTGTAGACAGCAAGGCTTTAGTTTTATTGATAACTGGCCTTTGTTTTGAGGTCACCGTGGCTTGCTGATGCCAGATGGCCTCCACCCTACTGGGGAAGGTGCCGTCATCTTGTCTGTGAACATAGATAGAGCTCTACAGGGAGGATAACACTTGTGTGAAGCGCCTTGAGGCAACTTTGTTGTGATTTGGCGCTAAATAAATAAAATAAATTAAATTAAATAAATTCAGCATCATGTGAATGTCTTCTTTGCCAGATTCCACCAAAATCCATTACTCAAGTCATAGAAATATGGGTGAATACACCAAATCATAGCAGATTGCGTTGAAATCTACCGCGTGCTGGGTAATCGGGAGAGTCGGGAGTTTTCCCAGTGGGCTGGTCCAACCTGGGGCCGTTGTGATTGGGTGTTAATATATACATACATATATGACCACCACTGTTAGGCTACACAGCAAGACACTTAAGACACCTGGGCTGCTGTATCTTAAAGAGAAGACATTAAGTGTTATAAACATCTTACAATCATGAAAATTCACAAGAAAATAACTTAAGACTGCTTCTTTTGCAACGTTATCTTTTCCAAAGCCCGAGGTAGGGACATCCCATTACACGTTTAACACCCCTATGCATTCATTACAGTTAGTTCAGTCCAATCAAGCCCTGTGCGCTTAGATGGGACTTGCCCTACGAGCAAGTATAGGAGGAGTGGCCCGTGAAGGAAAAGATGGACAGAAAAAAGCCAGGTGGAGCTGAAAAAGCTAGATTAAGAAAAAGAAAAAGACACTGACTTGGCTGGGCATACACTGTACGATATTTTCAATCGTTGTAGTCGGCTCCAGCTCAAACTGCGACAAAACCGCAGGGTTTAAAAGTTCAGAGTGCACGATTCATGTTCTCACAATGTACGGCCCCATGCTCTGATGCGATCTGACTGCTCACATTGTACCTCAAAAACCACACGTCGGGGTCGCGTTTCTTTTTTTAAAAAACATTTATTTCATGCCTATCAGCGTGCACAGTGAGTGAAATCAGGTGGGTGGAGACTGAGCGCATATGCGCGCGCGTGCACACACAGCAGACAGCAACGTGATTCATGAGAGGATGGTAAAAAAAGAAAACAAACATTCATAACAAGTGTTGTTACTTACACTGTTGTATAAACTATATTTCATACGGAGTCATACAGCTGTGCAAGGTGTAGCAACTTATTCCCTCATCTGTCACGAATCCTGTTGTTGTCTGCTGTGTGTGTGTGTGTGTGTGTGTGTGTGTGTGTGTGTGTGTGTGTGTGTGTGTGTGTGTGTGTGTGTGTGTGTGTGTGTGTGTGTGTGTGCGTGCATATACGTTCAGTCTCCCCCACCTGATTCCACTCACTGTGCGCGCTGATAGGCATGACCTTTAATATGATATTAGGTTATTGCGAGGGAACGCAATAAAAAAAAAACAAGACTTTACATGAGATCACTGTTTGCTCTCTCCGGTGTTTGCACATGTGCAGTGCGCGACGTAATCAGCGCGTAGACGCTTGTAGCACTGCTTCAACAGCGCGGAACCCTCACGAGCCACGACGGCCGACCAAAATATCAAACAGGGTTGATTTTCATCCGACCATATGATTCCCCATCGGAAGGTGGTCGTGAGATGTTACACGCAGCTCGTTACTCCATGTAGACTGCACGATGCAGGACGCACGATTAAGCTGAAACTCGGCGTGATCCAAAAAATTCTCGCACAAGTGAAAAATCAGCTGAAAAAGGGCCAAAAATGGTGAGTTAACAATACTGTTCTTGTTTTAACTAACTAGCTTTTACTTTCTATTATAAGCTACCCAATTTTCACAGTCAGTCGGCACATAAATGCTGGATTGAAATGCCACAGCAGAACTCTTATTATCGGTTTTTGGGCCGGTTGGATATGAAACGGGCTGAAAAATGTTCCCAGCACGCCCCTGGTTGAAATCAACTAAATTTGGCCCAAAATTCAACACAAGTGTGAGCACCACACTGGAGACATCTGAGATGAAGTCATCACTGGATACCTTCTGAAATTTTAATCTCTGCAGTAGTAGTAGACCATTCCAGCTCCTTCCTCTTTCTCCTCCACTCCATTGTCTATTCCCCTCAGCTCCTCTCCCCCTGAGTCCTTTCCTCTTTCTCGCACTCTCTCACCCTCCACCCTACAGGGACAGACACACAGTAGAATTACCATCCTCTTGATCTATAATTACCGCACAGCTCCTTCTACCCCTGGCTCCTGTTCTCCTTGCTTCCTTGCCAGCTCGTCTCAGAGCTCGTGCACAATCAATGAGGATACAAACATCATCCTTAAAACATTTTCCTCATTATGCTCGGCTCCTGTTTGTGTGAAGAAATACAACAATGAACAAATGGTGCATGACGAATTGATAGTACCAACACCTGTAGATGGAAGGAGCCCTAATGAACACATGGAAAGTTTTAGACCAGCACTCGGAGAGGGTCTACAGCTGCCATGGCCAAGAAATTCCTGGAAACAAAATATTGTATGTTTGTAACCTGAGAGCAGCTTCATTAACGTCACACTTTTATTGAGGTACAGTATTGTCCTGGTCAGAATTCACTGGCAATATTCAGCACAGAATTAAAAGCAGGTTGATAAATAAATGTAAATGAGCCCAACTGGAGCAAATTAAATGACAGACAAGTAAAAGACCAAGCAGGGAGTGTGTCGGGATCAGAGGGCGGACACTGGAAGAGGAACACAGAGGCCATAGCAGGGAAAAGACATCTGGAGGCACCCAGAGGTCCAGAGCAGGTAAGAGATTGCTTTAAGCCTGGTTCACACGGCAGGATAATTAGGCCGATATCAAACCCGATCTTCCCCTTCCGACAATCTTAAGGACACCCCGACAATCGTGATGACGTCAAAGATAATCTTATCAGATATTCCTGCCGTGTGTTGTGTGTTCAGAGTGCTCTGATCTGCTCGGAAGGGCGTCAGGAGCGCTCCGATCGCAAATCGGGGATATTCAACATGTTGGATTTTTTTGGCCCGATATCGCAGCGTGCATTGTGTCCTCCGACCACAAACGAGCTCACACTCAGCCTGCTGAATGTGACGTGCAGCCAATCAGAAAGCGAGGTGACGGACGTACGGAGTGGAAAATAAAATCAAAACAGCTGTTCTGACTTATCAGAAAGTCCGGTGGTCGCGCTGTATCCACTCCTTTAAAGAACACCTTTTCTTTTTCTTTTTGTGTCGTTTTTCCCTCTGTTTTAAATAGTCCACAAAGTATCTCCGTTTGTTTACTCTGAAGTCACGTTTAATCTCGAGAGATTTTGCGAGATTTCCTGTCTGAACTGTAAATGTTGGTGTGTGAAATCTGTTTGTGTGTGGTGGTGTTGTTATTACCGTGTGGCTGAACACCACACACTGTACGACCAAACCTGTTAGAGCTATGATTTTTTATCTTTACATGTGTGGTCTCTCAGGTTTTGGAAACCTAAAGATAATTTTAAAATCCTGTCGTGTGAACCAGGCTTTAGGGTAGTCTGAGATATCTGGGTGGGCGGCAGGCCGGGAGGCATCTGGAGGCCACATAGGAAGGCATAGCAGCTATGCTGAGATAACTGGAAGATGGCCGGGAGGCTGCAGCAGGTAAGAGACCTTTGGAGCAATGCGTTGAGGCAGTCACAGAAAAAAATATTGCTCGATGGTGTCCAGGAGATTGCAACAGGGAGTACACAGTTGGAAGGTAGCCAGGAGGCTTTGGCAGGCCTGAGACATCTGGAAAGTGGCTGGGAGGCTGCAGTAGCACTAAAGCCTCTGGAGGGCAGCTGGGAGACCTCGGTACAGATGAGCCCGGTGGAGGGCAGCGTCTGGCTGAAACATGGAAGTCAGCTGAGAAGCTGCAGCAGGTAAGAGACCTTTGGAGCAGGCAAGAGACATCTGGCAGGCATCCAGGAGGTTGTTGCAGGAAAGAAACTGCAGGAAGGTAGCTAGGAGGCCACAACAGGAAAAAGAATACTGGAATGCAACTGGTTTACTGCAGCAGGAAAGAGATCACTGGGGGGTTGCCAAGAGAGCAAGTCATGGAAGGTGGCAGCAAGGCTGAGATATCTGGAAGATGGCTGAGTCAGTCAGTAATTGAGATCATTAAGATAAGTTTGGTGAGTCACAAGAAACATTGTTATTAAAATCCTTACCATTTGGAAGTGACCCCACAAACTAAATGTCTCATAATCATAACCAAATTAGCATCAGAGCAGATGATGATAGAGTCAGTGAGATCACTAAGATAAATCTGGCCAGCCATGTAACATGTTTTTATTAAAATCCTTACTATTTGGAAGTGACCCCACAAACTTTACGTCTTATTCATAACTGATTTAGCATCAGAGCGGATGATGTAAGAGTCAGTCAGTCAGTCAGTGAGTCAGTCCGTCAGTTAGTCAGTTGTTTAACTATGATGAAATTAATAAGGCAGTAGATGAGGCAGTGAGGGTAAACACAGTTTGTAACCTACACTTCTATTCTCCTCAACATCTATTATTCATTGGTGAAGATGATTCTTTCATGAGGCAAACTCGTCGCACATAATTCATAACGCAGGCTGTGGAAACTAGGACAGAGTGAGATACAGAGAGAGAGGGGGAGGAAAGATGAGAAAGAACCGGAGAGCTGAGGGACAACGAGGGTGACGAAGAGGATGAAGACAGAGACCGTGTCAGGATGAGGATGTGAGACAGAGACAGAGACAGAGTGAGAGACACAGAGAGAGAGAACGAGGCACTATTTGGGTTTATAGAAATGCAGCTGAATATGGAGACAGTCTGTTCACAGCACAGGCAAGAAAGAGATGGAGAGATTAAAAGATAAGAGGGAAGGAAAAACACCGGAAAATTAAAAAAGGAGGGAGAGTGAAACACAAGGCAGGGAAGGCTGCGACTATCTGTGATGTGACAGGCGTCTCTATCAAGCGGAGGGAGAGGAAGAATAGTGTGAAGACAGAATGTTATCACCAGTCTGCTGTTCTTTAAAACAGCAACATGTGAATGCATTTAACATTTAACAGTGGTGCATGATGGGAAAACAAATGGCTTCTGCGCTTACACTCACTTTGAACCAACAAAGAAGAATACATCAGGTAACCTGCCGCAATCACTGTGACTCATATTTCTTATTTGACAAGTTGAAGTTTGGAACGGAAATCAGGTGAACACTTTCCTAAATACGTCTGGGTAACATGCAGTGAGTGTCAGGGCAGTAGACAGGAATTTACAAGGTGGGTGAATGGGCTGGGGGGGGGGGTGCTGAATTACACACACATAGATCAGTTTCCCACCCCCTCATCCACAAACCACCCCACACCTTCACACTGCACACTTCCACAGCAGGCATGTGGAGATTAATCGATACGAATCAGTATCTAGATAGAAACGTGAGCGATACGAGTGTATCGATTCAAGGGTGATTCTTAGACTACGGGCACTTTTATGTCCCTTGATCATATTTTATGAAAAAAAGAAAAAAGGGGAAATTTCACACTTTTATAGTTATCTTTACAATGAAAGTGTTTTAAGAAATTTGTCCTAGTAGTCTATGATGACTTTTTCATCTTTTTTCAGCATCATTATATGCAAATATTGCCGTTTTGTGCTTGTCCCACAGCCAGACTTATGATCTTCAATGATAAAAATGAATAGTAAACAAACGTTTTTTCTAATGTTTTAAAATATCTCTGAATAAAATATCAGTAAAATAATCAAAATATAATTGGGGTATTCAATGTCATACAACTGTTGTGATTTTTTTCAAATGAAATGTAGTTGTCCCACACTATTGCCGTAATTTCCACCACAACAATAATGTCCCTTTAAAAAGTTTGTATGAAAGATTGTGTGGGTAGTTTCTATGGAGATAAACAGTAACATCAGAGCACATGTATATAGCACCAAATCACAACAAACAGTTGCCCCAAGGCGCTTTATATTGTAAGGCAATGGTGTGGTGGAAATTACATTTACAAGGCCAATAGTGCCCGTAGTTAAAGAATCACCCTCAAATGACATGTGAAATCACGATGGATCGGTCGCTGCGTGCTTGCATCAATTTTTTTTTCAAAGGCACAATGAATGCATCATCCCTGATTCACATTTTGTTTTGAACATGGACGGAAGCCTGAAAGCACATTTCTTCCACAACAAAATGGAGGTCTGCGAGCGGTTGGAAATTTTTGACACACTTTAAACATGTAAATCAGGCAATAGGAGATAATTTGGCTGTTTTTAAAAAGATGGGAAACTTGACAAGACGCAGGTCGTTTGTAGAGAATGCCGTGCTGCTGAACCATACGGCTCAGATTGTAAACCAAGTTTCAGCAAAACTGGTGAGAAAATACGAGGTCTGTCCGTAAAGTATAGGTCCTTTTTATTTTTTTCAAACCTATATGGATTTCATTCATATGTTTTTACGTCAGACATGCTTGAACCCTCGTGCGCATGCGTGAGTTTTTCCACGCCTGTCGGTGACGTCATTCGCCTGTGAGCACTCCTTGTGGGAGGAGTCGTCCAGCCCCTTGTCGGAATTCCTTTGTCTGAGAAGTTGCTGAGAGACTGGCGCTTTGTTTGATCAAAATTTTTTCTAAACCTGTGAGACACATCGAAGTGGACATGGTTCGAAAAATTAAGCTGGTCTTCAGTGAAAATTTTAACAGCTGATGAGAGATTTTGAGGTGATTCTGTCGCTTTAAGGACTTTTCACGGTGCGAGACGTCGCGCAGCGCTCTCAGGCAGCGTCATCAGCCTGTTTCAAGCTTAAAACCTCCACATTTCAGGCTCTGTTGTCCAGGACGTCGTGAGAGAACAGAGAAGTTTCAGAAGAAGTCGGTTTCAGCATTTTATCCGGATATTCCACTGTTAAAGGAGATTTTTTTAATGAAAGACGTGCGGGCGGATTGCAGCGTCGGCTCGCAGCCGCCGCGACGCTCCGTCACAGGAAAAACACCTTTGTTGGAAGCCTTGAGGACAAGTTGGAACATCTCCAGCTGATAAACAATTTCTCATATACTCACTCCACTGAAAGCCATCAAAAGCCAACTGGATTTTAACAAATGGTTATCAACACGGAGGTGTTTTTCCTGTGCCGCCGCGCCGCGTCGGCTGCGTCCCAACGCGCGGACCCGTACTGCTGGCCCACCACCAGAGGGCGCCCTGTCTGAAGTGCGGGCTTCAGGCACGAGAGGGCGCTGCCGCCATGGACACAGCCGGGGGTGACAGCTGTCGCTCATTACCTCTTGACAGCTGTCACCCATCTACTCAACATCATCTCACTCCATAAAGACCAGACGTCATCTCCACCTCGTTGCCGAGATATCATACTTCATAGGAGGTAATACTCTCAGCCTTTTGTGAGATTTGTAACTCTGTTATTGTGAGAATTTGCAGGAGAACCGGTCGTTTGTGAGGAGGCTGTGCAAGACGGCGCTCCTTTTCAGCTGAGACCGCTGCAACATATTGAATGAGAGGTGGAGGTGGCATTCCCACCGTTGTTGTTACTGGGTGTGCACACACCCACACTTGACTGTCTTTGTTCTTCGCCAGCAGTACCAGATCCGACAGTCGGGGACGGTAATCACCTGGGAATTCGGGACTTGGCAGCTCCAGTATTCACCAGGTTCTGGGGCGGTGGAAATCGTGTGGTTCCGGCTCTTCTCAGGACAGACGTCTTCTATCCTCGAGCCTGCCCACACGTCACCTCTGTGTATTGACTGTTATGATATTCTGTGATTGTCTGTATGTTCGTTGTGCACATTCACAACATTAAATTGTTACTTTTTGGCTCATCTATTGACCGTTCATTTGCGCCCCCTGTTGTGGGTCCGTGTCACTACACTTTCCCAACAGGATATCTCGGCCAGCGTCATGGACTCCGAGGGGCGTCACCCGGCTGTTGAACGACCAATGGGAGAGCAGGGAGCGCAGGCGTCTGCAGGAGACGTGATTGGTGAGCTGCAGCACATTCTCACCGCCTTTACGGCTCGGTTGGATCAAATGACTGAGCAAAACATCCTCCTGGACCGCAGGGTGGAGGCTCTCTCCGCACAGATGGCGGCGAGCGCTCAGGGTGCTGCTGCAGCTCGTCCTCCTGCTGACCCTGTGCAGGATATAAACGTTCCCACCATCCCCTGAAGCATACTTAAGCCCTCCTGAGCCATACGGAGGTTGTGTGGAGACGTGCGCGGATTTTCTTATGCAGTGTTCGCTCGTCTTCGCACAACGTCCCGTCATGTACGCGTCAGATGCTAGTAAAATAGCTTATGTGATTGCTCTGCTTCGGGGTAAAGCACGCGCCTGGGCTACGGCGCTCTGGGAACAGAACTCACGGTTGTTATCAGCATACACTGGGTTTGTGGGGGAGTTCAGAACAGTGTTTGATCACCCTAACAGAGGAGAGACCGCTTCAACTGTGCTGTTGTCAATGAGACAGGGACGCGAGAGCGCAGCCGCTTATGCAGTCAACTTCCGCATCGCGGCTGCGAGGTCCGGCTGGAATAACGTTGCGCTCCGCGCCGCCTTCGTAAACGGACTGTCGTTGGTTCTGAAGGAGCAGCTGGTAGCTAAGGAGGAACCGCGGGATTTAGATGGGCTTATCGATCTCGTTATACGGTTAGACAATGGGTTGGAGGAACGCCGTCGGGAGCGAGGCGAAGGACGTGACCGGATACGCGCCGCCCCTCTCCCTTCCGGGTTCGATAAGGCGCCGCCCTCCCCACGCTCCACAGCCGCAGCGCTTTGTGGGGCAACAGCTCCCCCTGCTGACGTTGTTAGGGAAACGCACAGGGCCAAAATGGGGAGGCTGATCCGTGGAGAGTGTTTTCTCTGCAGCTCAACTGAGCACACACAGAGAAACTGCCCCAAACGGCCAAAACGACAACAACCGCCCTTAGAGACTGGGCTAAGGAGGGGTCAAACCATTCAAGTGAGACACACACAAATTGCCACACGACTCCCAGTCACAATCCTGAGCGGGGATTTAACCCTTCAAGCCCGAGCACTGGTGGACACGGGGTCAGAAGGGAATCTGCTAGACAGCAGATGGGCAAGGGAGGTAGGGCTCCCTCTGGTGGCGCTTCCTT
Organism: Thalassophryne amazonica; assembly: GCF_902500255.1. Lineage (NCBI taxonomy): Eukaryota > Metazoa > Chordata > Actinopteri > Batrachoidiformes > Batrachoididae > Thalassophryne > Thalassophryne amazonica. The sequence continues at coordinate 44,889,154 of NC_047119.1, forward strand.
CGCCATTGCAGGTGCGGGCACTAGATGGCACCCTCCTCCCTTTACTCACACACAAGACACAATCAGTAACTCTGGTAGTGTCTGGAAACCATCGGGAGGAGATTGAGTTTTTTGTAACTCCTTCTACCTCCCGCGTGATTTTGGGCATCCCATGGATGTTGAAGCACAATCCCCGGATTGATTGGCTGTCTGAGGTGGTGGTTCAGTGGAGCGAAACCTGCCATCGGGGGTGTTTAGGATCCTCGGTTCCTCCCGGTTCACAGGCTAAGGAGGAGGTCAAAGTCCCTCCCAATCTGACGGCAGTGCCGGTTAAGTACCACGATCTTGCTGACGTCTTCAGCAAGGATCTGGCACTCACCCTTCCCCCGCACCGTCCGTACGATTGTGCCATTGATTTGGTTCCAGGCGCTGAGTTCCCGTCCAGCAGGCTGTACAACCTCTCACAACCTGAGCGCGAATCAATGGAGACCTACATCCGGGACTCATTAGCTGCCGGGCTGATCCGGAACTCCACCTCCCCGATGGGGGCAGGTTTCTTTTTTGTGGGCAAGAAAGATGGCGGACTTCGTCCATGTATTGATTACAGGGGGCTGAATGAGATTACGGTTCGCAACCGATACCCGTTGCCATTGTTAGATTCCGTGTTCACCCCCCTGCATGGAGCCAAAATCTTTACTAAGCTGGATCTTAGGAATGCGTATCACCTGGTTCGGATCCGGAAGGGAGACGAATGGAAGACGGCATTTAACACCCCGTTAGGTCACTTTGAGTACCTGGTCATGCCGTTCAGCCTCACCAACGCCCCCGCGACGTTCCAAGCCTTGGTTAACGACGTCTTGCGGGACTTCCTGCACCGATTCGTCTTTGTATATCTGGACGATATTCTCATCTTTTCTCCGGATCCTGAGACCCATGTCCAGCATGTACGTCAGGTCCTGCAGCGGTTGTTAGAGAACCGACTGTTTGTGAAGGGCGAGAAGTGCGAGTTTCACCGCGCGTCTTTGTCCTTCCTGGGGTTTATAATCTCCTCCAACTCCGTCGCCCCTGATCCGGCCAAGGTTGCGGCGGTGAGAGATTGGCCCCAACCAACAAGCCGTAGAAAGCTGCAACAGTTCCTCGGCTTTGCTAATTTCTATAGGAGGTTCATTAAGGGCTACAGTCAGGTAGTTAGCCCCCTGACAGCCCTGACCTCTCCAAAAGTCCCCTTCACCTGGTCGGATCGGTGCGAAGCCGCGTTCAAGGAGTTGAAACGACGGTTCTCTACTGCACCAGTTTTGGTGCAGCCCGACCCTAGCCGCCAGTTCATGGTTGAAGTGGACGCCTCTGACTCAGGGATAGGAGCCGTGCTGTCCCAGAGCGGAGAGACCGATAAGGTTCTTCACCCGTGTGCCTACCTTTCCCGCAGGTTGACCCCGGCTGAACGGAACTATGACGTCGGCAATCGAGAACTCCTGCGGTGAAAGAGGCTCTTGAGGAGTGGAGACACCTGTTGGAGGGAGCGTCTGTGCCATTCACGGTTTTCACTGACCATTGGAACCTGGAGTATATCAGGACCGCCAAGCGGCTGAACCCCAGGCAAGCCCGCTGGTCACACCTATCGCCCCGGGACCAAGAACCAGAGATCGGATGCCTTGTCCCGGGTATATGAAGATGAAGTCAAAACAGAGCTGTCGGATCCACCGGAGCCCATCATTCCGGAGTCTGCTATCGTGGCCACCCTCACCTGGGACGTGGAGAAGACCGTCCGGGAGGCCCTGGCACAGAGCCCGGACCCTGGAACCGGTCTGAAGAACCGTCAGTACGTCCCACCAGAGGCCAGAGCTGCAGTCTTGGACTTCTGTCACGGTTCCAAGCTCTCCTGTCATCCAGGGGTGCGAAGGACCGTGGCAGTTGTCCGGCAGCGCTTCTGGTGGGCGTCTATGGAGGCCGACGTCCGGGAATATATCCAGGCCTGCACCACCTGTGCCAGGGGCAAGGCAGTACATAAGAAGGCCCAAGGACTCCTCCAGCCGCTGCCGGTGCCTCATCGCCCCTGGTCCCACATCGGCCTGGATTTCGTCACGGGCCTCCCGCCGTCCCAGGGCAACACCACCATCTTCACGATAGTGGACCGATTCTCCAAGGCGGCCCACTTCGTGGCCCTCCCGAAGCTCCCAACAGCCCAGGAGACAGCAGACCTCCTGGTCCACCACGTCGTCCGTCTGCATGGGATACCCTCCGACATCGTCTCTGATCGTGGTCCCCAGTTCTCCTCACACGTCTGGAGGAGCTTCTGCAGGGAACTGGGGGCCACCGTGAGCCTCTTGTCCGGGTACCATCCACAGACGAACGGACAGGCAGAGCGGGCCAACCAGGACTTGGAACAGACCCTCCGCTGCGTCACATCCACGCACCCGACAGCCTGGAGTAGCCATCTGGCCTGGATCGAGTATGCGCATAACAGCCAGGTGTCTTCTGCCACCAGCCTCTCCCCATTTGAGGTGTGTTTGGGGTATCAGCCCCCGTTGTTTCCCGTGGTGGAGGGAGAGGTCGGTGTGCCCTCGGTCCAGGTCCACCTGCGGAAGTGCCGTCGGGTGTGGCGCTCCGCCCGTTCTGCCTTGTTGAAGGCCTGGACGAGGGCGAAGACCCATGCAGACCGCCGGCGATCCCCGGCCCCTGCTTACCAGCCCGGGCAGGAGGTGTGGCTTTTCACGAAGGACATCCCCCTCCAGGTGGACTCCCCGAAACTTCAGGACAGGTACATTGGCCCCTTCAGGATCCTCAAAGTCCTCAGTCCTGCCACAGTGAAGCTCCAACTCCCGGCTTCACTGCGGATCCATCCGGTTTTCCACGTGTCCCGCATCAAACCTCACCACACCTCACCCCTCTGTGCTCCCGGACTGGCGCCGCCTCCTGCTCAGATCATCGACGGGGAGCCGGCTTGGACGGTGCGCCGGCTCCTGGACGTCCGTCGGATGGGTCGGGGGTTCCAGTACTTGGTGGACTGGGAGGGGTATGGACCCGAAGAACGCTCCTGGGTGAAGAGGAGCTTCATCCTGGATCCGGCCCTCCTGGCCGACTTCTACCGCCGACACCCCGACAAACCTGGTCGGGCGCCAGGAGGCGCCCATTGAGGGGGGTCCTGTTGTGTGGGCCGCCAGAAGAGGAGGTACTGCTGGCCCACCACCAGAGGGCGCCCTGTCTGAAGTGCGGGCTTCAGGCACGAGAGGGCGCTGCCGCCATGGACACAGCCGGGGGTGACAGCTGTCGCTCATTACCTCTTGACAGCTGTCACCCATCTACTCAACATCATCTCACTCCATAAAGACCAGACGTCATCTCCACCTCGTTGCCGAGATATCATACTTCATAGGAGGTAATACTCTCAGCCTTTTGTGAGATTTGTAACTCTGTTATTGTGAGAATTTGCAGGAGAACCGGTCGTTTGTGAGGAGGCTGTGCAAGACGGTGCTCCTTTTCAGCTGAGACCGCTGCAACATATTGAATGAGAGGTGGAGGTGGCATTCCCACCGTTGTTGTTACTGGGTGTGCACACACCCACACTTGACTGTCTTTGTTCTTCGCCAGCAGTACCAGATCCGACAGTCGGGGACGGTGATCACCTGGGAATTCGGGACTTGGCGGCTCCAGTATTCACCAGGTTCTGGGGCGGCGGAAATCGTGTGGTTCCGGCTCTTCTCAGGACAGACGTCTTCTATCCTCGAGCCTGCCCACACGTCACCTCTGTGTATTGACTGTTATGATATTCTGTGATTGTCTGTATGTTCGTTGTGCACATTCACAACATTAAATTGTTACTTTTTGGCTCATCTATTGACCGTTCATTTGCGCCCCCTGTTGTGGGTCCGTGTCACTACACTTTCCCAACAGTATCATCAGTATCGTCATGTATCGCTTTATGTATCATATCGCATCGTGTCATCAGTATCGTCATGTATCGCTTTATGTATCATATCGCATTGTATGGTCAGTATCGTCATGTATCGCTTTATGTATCATATCGCATCGTATCGTCAGTATCGTCATGTATCGCTTTATGTATCATATCGCATCGTGTCATCAGTATCGTCATGTATCGCTTTATGTATCATATCGCATCGTATCGTCATGTATCACTTTATGTATCATATCGCTGGTAATATATCGAGATGCATATCGAGTCGTCAGTGATGAGATTCACATGCCTGATCCACAGCCTAACCTATCTGTCAAATTATGCAAAAAGTAGATAGTAGAGCAGAGATGTGTGCACATCATTTAGGAGAGGATAACTCAGCTGTTCTAGACTCATATGACCCCCAATGAACAACTTGGGACATGTGCCAAAATCTCTATCTGGGACGAACAGTCCAAAAATGATGAAGGCCACCAGCAACTTCTGCTCCAGTCTGCTCTTCCTCAGGAGCTTCAGCCATGGTGTTGGTGGACCAGGAGAGCTCTTCTTGAATGTGGACTCCCAGACGACACTCTCTCCACTAGATCTCCATTGATGTTGAGAGGGGCAGCTCACCCCCCCCCCCCCCCCCCCCCCCCCCACCACCACCACCACCACCACCCCCAGTTTCTCCTGTAGTCTATGATGGCCTCCTGCGTCTTTGTGGTGTTCAGTAGCAGGTTGTTGGCCTGACACCACTCTGACAGGTGCTGGACATCCTCCTTGTAGGTCACCAAAATTAAAATCAACATAGTCCACAGCCACACACAATGCACCTGATGAAAAACAGGCCTCAGAGTTAAGAGATCCCAAAGAGTGAAGAAGAAGAAAGATACTCCTGTACTGTGACTGCTTTTATCAAATCTATCATTTACCATGCATCCAGAAAGTTTTCACAGCGCTTCACTTTTTCCACATTTTGTTATGTTACAGCCTTATTCCAAAATGGTGTTATGGTGCAGACCAGAGTGGAACGGAGAACACAAGTGCTGGGAGCAGAAACGAGAGTGGATGAAATCAAACAACACATTTATTGATAATGAAATGTGCATGGAGGATGTGGACGAGTCAGCAGCCTTGCAGAGTGGAGACAGGGCCCACACAACGGAGGAACCAGGGAACCACAGTCCGGATGGCGATGGAAGCAGAGCGAGGAGTGGATGATGCAATCCGGTAGCCAGGTGGCCACCTGCAAGGTGTCGACGTGTAATCTGGAGAGGACACACAGGTGAGTGGTTTGCAGAGCACATAAACCCAGTCCAGTTCCAGAAGCCAATTAAGTTCACGGTCAGGCACAATCAATATGTTAGCAGAATCCCAAATACTGGTACAAGCTGAAAGCTGGAAAAAGACAGACAAAAACGCTGAGCTTGGAAGCTCAGGAAAAGCTGCAAGAAAAGTAGTAGCACGCAATTATTGAGCGTGGGAGCTCAGAGAAATAACTGTGTAGGAACGCACAAACTCTGAAGAGACAGAATGGCCAGATTACCATGACAGATACGCTGAGTTTCTGGTGACGATGAAGTGAAGAGCCGGGGTTTATATGCAGAGACTGATGAGATGAGAAGCAGGTGTGTCGATCAGCTTGAGGCACGCCACCTGTGCAGAGCAGAGAGAGACAGAAGCAGCAGTAGCAGGAACAGGCAGCCCACAATAAATGGAGTAAATTCATTTTTTCCCATCAAAATTTTACTCACAACACCCCATAATGACAACATGAAAAAAGTTTTTTTTTTTTTTTAATAAATTTATTAAAAATAAACTGATAAATCATACGTCCAAAAGTATTCACACCCTTTGCTCAATACTTTGTTGATGCACCTTTGGCAGCAATTACAGCCTCAAGTATTCTTGAATATGATGCTACAAGATTGGTGCACCTATCTTAGGGCAGTTTTGCTCATTCCTCTTTGCAGCACCTCTGAAGCTCCATCAGGTTGGATGGGGCTCGTCTGTGCACAGACATTTTAAGATCTTACCAGAGATGTTCAATAAGATTCAGGTCTGGGCTCTGGCTGAGCCACTCAAGGACATTCACATAGTTCTCCTGAAGCCACTCAATTTTGATATCTTGGCTGTGTGTTTAGGGTCAATGTCCTGCTGAAAGATGAACCGTCATCCCAGTCTGAAGTCAAGAGCGCTCTGGAGCAGGTTTTCATCCAGGATGTCTCTGTACATTGCTGCATTCATCTTTCCCTCAATCCTGACTAGTCTCCCAGTTCCTGCTGCTGAAAAACATCCCCACAGCATGATGCTGCCACCACCATGCTTCACTGTAGGGATGGTGCCTGGTTTCCTCCAAACATGACATCTGCCATTCACGCCAATCTTTGTCTCATCAGACCAGAGAATTTTGTTTCTCATGGTCTGAGAGTCCTTCAGGTGTCTTTTGGCAAACTCCAGGTAGGCTGTCATGTGCCTTTTACTAAGGAGTGGCTTCCGTCTGGCCACTTTACCATACAGGCCTGATTAGTGGATTGCTGCAGAGATGGTTGTCCTTCTGGAAGGTTCTCCTCTCTCCACAGTGGAATGCTGGAGCTCTGACAGAGTGACCATTGGGTTCTTGGTCACCTCCCTGACTAAAGCCCTTGTCCCCCGATCACTCAGGTTAGACAGGCGGCCAGCTCTAGAAAGAGTCCTGGTTTATCCGAACTTCTTCCATTTACAGATGATGGAGGACACTGTGCTCATTGGGACCTTCAAAGCAGCAGAAATGTCTCTGTATCCTTCCCCAGATTTGTGCCTTGAGACAATCTGTCTCTGAGTTCTACAGACAGTTCCTTTGACTTCATGCTTGGTTTGTGCTCTGACATGCACTGTCAACTGTGGACCTTATATGTAGACATGTGTGTGTCTTTGCAAGTCATGTCCAATCAGCTAAATTTACCCCAGGTGGACTCCACTTAAACTGCAGAAACATCTCAAGGATGATCAGTGGAAACAGGATTCACCTGAACTCAATTTTGAGCTTCATGGAAAAGGCTGTGAAAAAAAATGTTTTTCACATTGTCATTATGGGTTAGTGTGTGCAGACGTTTGAGGGGAAAAAAATAATTTTATCCATTTTGAAATAAGGCTGTAACATTGTAAAAAAGTGGAGAAATTGAAGTGCTGTGAATACTTTCTGGACGTATCGTATAATAATATTACACACGATTGTAGCATGTGTATCTGTATGCAGCGACCCCACACACGCAGAAGCTATTGCACACACAACCTCCGTGCACACACCTTTTTGGTGGTTTGTTCATTTGTTATTTTTTGCTTTGCTATTTTATGAAATTGAGAAAATTGTGGGGGAATTTTATGTATGTATATGTAATGTTATATTAATTTTATATTAACACTTTCCCAGGAGGGCACCACGACTGCTGCTCTGTGACCAAAGTGTTTTTTTTTTCCTGTGTTGTTCAGCAGAAATAAGCAGGATGTTTGATAATGTTGTGAATTATGGTGTCAACAAAAAAAAAAGAAAGCTGTCATTCCCCCCAGTTAAAGACACAACCTGGATAAAAGTTTGAAGGACTTCTCTTTGGTTTTGGGTTTTGTTGCTGTGAGAAAAAAGGATCAAAATTCAGAGATCATTCAGCCGCTGCGCAAGAGTGAGATCACAGAGCGAGCATGTGCATTTTCTTCCTGCTTCATAGCTCTGGGCCGTGTGCACAGCAGAGAGTCACGACCCTAAAGCGCTGCTCGTGGTCTGAATTCAAACAACGTTTTGGCTGAGACGGTGCATTTCTGTGCAGGTCAGTGTGTGTGTGCAGATAGAAAGGTCGGTGTGAGTGTGTTCCTGTGGGAGCCAACAGAAGGAAATAAAAGCTGCTGAATTGTGACAATGACACAAACACACACACACACATACACATTTGGAATGGCGTGAGTGCAGGACAGCACAAGGTGACTACAAATACAACAAGGGTCACTATCGTGGCACTTTACATTGATCCACCGCAGCAAAAGACGAGGTCTGTAAAATAAAGTTAAATGAGTGAAGATGCATCATACGTACAGTGTTATTACTTAATAACAAACCGTAAAAATCTTCATCTCAAAAAGAATCAATCCACAACTGTACGTTGTCCTTGTCAGGAGAAAATTCCATCCTTTTGTACATCCTTCTGGCAAACGTTTGTATCTTGAAACTCAAGAAAAGTAAAACTCTCGAAAAACATTAAACAATATTTGGAGGTCAAAGCTCTGCTTGCCAAAAAATCATGCATTTCTGACATGTACTGGTGCCTTTTTCTTTTTTTTTTTTTTTTTTTTTTTTTTTTTTTTTTTTACTGAATTTTGAGTTGCAAGTAGGAAATGTACCAGAAGCCCTGAAAAAACTCATCTCGCCCACTAGATGGCGACAGAAGCTGTTCAAACGTGGAGAAAACTTGACTATTCGTTTGAGAGGTTTTGCAAAAATCAAATGGCCTGACACCCAAAAATCAACTTACAGTTGTGTCTCTGATCTTACGGGCAACATACTTGTTTTTGAAGGAGACGAGCAAATGGAAGAAATAAAATGACACTGATTCATGCAAATAGGAAGCCAATGTTTTTGTCTGAGATGCTACTGTTTCAGTCATTACATCACATTTCATTTTTCTCAAATGCATATTTTTTTCTTTTTTAAATTCATGTTGTAAGAGTCCACATGATCCCATAAGAGTATTTCTATGGTTTGCAAAAGCTTCCTGATTGATTCCAGTTTGTATTTCAATTGTACTGTTGCTGTTTCTGTGTAGGCTCTCAGTTGTCCAGGTGGTTTCCATAGTAGAGAAACTTGAATCTTCGACTGGACTGGGTTGCTTGACGCGAGGACATTTCGCTTCAAATCGCAGAAGCTTCCTCAGCTAAAATTCTTGCTCTGGTGGTCTGACTTCTGTCTTGACTCTTGTAGAGAAGAATAATCAAGAAGTCACAAAAGCTGGAGTTTTAAACCTAACCAGACCCCTCCTACCGAGAGGCAGACTGCTATAGGCTGGTGACTAAACAATAGCTCTAATTAGCACCTATTGTGCTCTAGTTAACACCCTCCTAATGACAGGGCAGCTGTCCCTCTCCTGATGGCTCCCTTGACAACGCTGCTGATGACGTGAATGACTCATTACCATGAACAAAAGACTGAAACTGCTTTGACCTGTAGGGCCCTACAGGTGCCCACAACTGCAGAGGGAAGGGCTAAAGAACAACAACTTATCCGGAAAGCCCTCACAGTATGTGGGTACCCACGATGGTCCCTGGACAAAGTGCAGAAGTCCCAGAGAACAAAGAGACCAGATAGACAGGAGACTTTTTTGTGCTGTCTGAAGACAGCACAAAATCCCAGTTTACTTTAAACCGGTTAACACCTTGAGACAGAAATTAGTTCACCCTAAGGACAGGATCCCTAGTTACAAACAGAGCAATGTAGTGTATTCTATCAGATGTCAGGAAAACTGTAACGAACATTACATAGGTGAGACTAAGCAACCTTTACACAAAAGGCTATACCAGCACCGCAGAGAGGGTGCCAGTGGACCTCAGTCTGCAGTTCATCTCCACCTTAAAGACATTAACCACACGTTTGAGGACAAGGAAGTTAAAATATTAGCTAGAGAGAAGAAATGGTTTGAGAGAGGGGTCAAGGAGGCATTCTTTGTGAAACATTTGAAACCTAGCCTTAACCGGGGAGGGGGTCTGAGACACGCTTTATCCCCTGTTTACAATGGGGTACTCAGGTCAAAGGAGTTTCAGTCTTTTGTTCATGGTAATGAGTCATTCAAGTCATCAGCAGCATCGTCAAGGGAGCCATCAGGAGAGGAACAGCTGCCCTGTCATTAGGAGGGTGTTAACTAGAGCACAATAGGTGCTAATTAAAGCTATTGTTTAGTCACCAGCCTATAGCAGTTTGCCTCTCGGTAGGAGGGGTCTGGTCAGGTTTAAAACTCCAGCTTTTGTGACTTCTTGATTATTCTTCTCTACAAGAGTCAAGACAGAAGTCAGACCACCAGAGCAAGAATTTTAGCTGAGGAAGCTTCTGCGATTTGAAGCGAAACGTCCTCGCGTCAAGCAACCCAGTCCAGTCAAAGATTCAAGCTTCTCTACTATGTACTGTTGCTGGTTAAAAAGATAAAAAGAAAGAAAAAACCTATCAGCACGATGTTGACTACATCCTTCAGCTTTTTATGGTGCTTTCTGAAAATCTGTTCCCCACAAAAACTCAACAAACTCACAAAACGATACCGTGAATGGGAAGGCTTCCCTTGTCGTAAAGTTCACTCGCGATTAACAGGATGATGTCACAGCTTAAATTTAGCGTCAAGTGTCTGGGGATTTTTTGGGGGGGGTTTACATCCTTGACTTAAAACCTTTGGATCTGCACTAAACAGAAACTTTAGAGGATCCTCTGGTTACCAAACACCTTTTTAAAATCAATATCAGGAGCCGCTGCCCCTTTAAAGATCAATAGTGGCTCTTAATGGAAGGGTTCAGACAGTGGTGAAAAAGGGACTCAGGTCTTTTACTTAAGTAAAAGTAGTGATACCACACTGTAACAAATACTCTGTTGCAACTTTGAAAGTGGTACCTAAGCAGAAGTACAAAATTATGATCATTAAAATATACTTAAAGGAGCAAAGATAAGATTGTGTAGAATGGCCTGTTTAACAATAATATTTACCAGGAGAAACCAGTGATTAGGTCTGCCAGTGTTCAAAAAAAGGTTAAAGGTGAAGACTGGACAACGTCTTGCAAAAAAATCTGTAATTTGTAAAAAAAACAAAAAAAAAACTGCACAGTAGAAATGTTTGGCAGAGACGGACACTCATGATGCTGTGGATAAGCACCCCAGATTTATAGATAAGGTTTGCATGTATTTTGACCATAGACTGTAGAAGTATTTTGGGAAGAGATGTATTTATCTGGCCCCAATATCATTCAGAGTTGTGGATGTGGTTGCCAGGCTTGTACCTGGCAACACACAGCCAAATCTGTGTGCCAAATCTGTGTACCAAATTTGGGTGAGCTGGGTCCCATAAGGGTAAAAGTGGGTATTTTTCTGTCCCCAATAACTTTCACGGTTCCAGCCCAATCATGACCTAATTCAGGCATGTTCTGGCAACATCCAGTCAAATCCACATACCAAATTTGGCTGAACTGGGTCCCGTAAGGGAAAACGTGGGTATTTTTCTGACCTCCAATAACTTTCTGGCTTTTGGCCCATTCTTTACCTAATTCAGGCATATACCTGGCAACACCCAGCTGAACCCGCCTACCAAATTTGGCTGAGCTGTTGTTCCATAGGGATAAAGGTGTTTTTTCAGACCCAATTAACTTTTAGGGTTGCAGGCTGATTGTGACAATAATGAAGTAGGACCTGCTCCACCCCCAGAGGAACAAATGTGCCAAGTTTTGAGGAGATTGCAAAGCGACCAGTGAGAGTCAGTCCAGAAACTTCAGCATGACAGACACACAAATGCATATCAGCAATTATTATAAGAATATTTTAGAATTGGTTTCATATTATTGTTGCATTCATTTGTTTATTGATTTAATGTTGCAGGAGCTCAATTTAATTTATCTAAATTTAGAGTGAGATCCATAAATATTTGGACACAGACTTTTTGAAATTTTGCATCTCTACACCATCACAGTGGAGTTGAAATGTAACAATCAAGATATGCCTTCAGTGCAGAAGTGTAGTGTGTCATGTAGTGCTGCATTTGTTTGGACCAGGTCTCCCTGTAAAACCAAAATGTCATTTATTTGATTAAAATCTGTGGAACTGAAGGTTTTGAATCTGCAGTTTCAGCTTTTTCTTTTTTTCTTTTTTTTTTTTTAGTGTACAATGTCTCTCCGTGCATGAAAGACACATAATGAGATAAGGTCTTTTTATGTCTCTTTTCATTGCTGTCCAATGTGTCTGGCTGCAAGCTGTTCACTCAGCGTCGCCAGATGTGCCGCGCCTCCCCTGGCACGTAAATGATGAGGCCTGATGAGAGGAAATTGTACCATAATGTCACATTTGTAAGGGGAAAAAAAACTTGTTTGCATCTCAGGTAGTACATTTAACATAAAATATGGCTAACATAAGATGTCATGGCATATGGCTGAAAAAATGTAAATGAGTAAGATATTGACCTTCAGGCATCCTTGGAATGGACAATAAATCTGGTATTCAAGGCGTTGGGATTTATTATATTTCACTGAAGAAAGAGAGTGAGTGAGACCGGTGCAGACATAAGTCACAGTAAAATATACTGCTCATCTTGCAGCCATGCGTAAAATGTAATGTTATCTGTCAATATACGAGGGCTGTCCGTAAAGTATAGGTCCTTTTTATTTTTTTCAAAAACTATATGGATTTCATTCATATGTTTTTACGTCAGACATGCTTGAACCCTCGTGCGCATGCGTGAGTTTTTCCACGCCTGTCGGTGACGTCATTCGCCTGTGAGCACTCCTTGTGGGAGGAGTCGTCCAGCCCCTCGTCGGAATTCCTTTGTCTGAGAAGTTGCTGAGAGACTGGCGCTTTGTTTGATCAAAATTTTTTCTAAACCTGTGAGACACATCGAAGTGGACACGGTTCGAAAAGTTAAGCTGGTTTTCAGTGAAACTTTTAACGGCTGATGAGAGATTTTGAGGTGATACTGTCGCTTTAAGGACTTTTCACGGTGCGAGACGTCGCGCAGCGCTCTCAGGCAGCGTCATCAGCCTGTTTCAAGCTTAAAACCTCCACATTTCAGGCTCTATTGATCCAGGACGTCGTGAGAGAACAGAGAAGTTTCAGAAGAAGTCGGTTTCAGCATTTTATCCGGATATTCCACTGTTAAAGGAGATTTTTTTAATGAAAGACGTGCGGGCGGGTTGCCCTGCTGGAAGCCTTAAGGACAAGTTGGAACATCTCCAGCTGATAAACAATTTCTCATATACTCACTCCACTGAAAGCCATCAAAAGCCAACTGGATTTTAACAAATGGTTATCAACACGGAGGTGTTTTTCCTGTGCCGCCGCACCGCGTCGGCTGCGTCCCGACGCGCGGACCCGTCCGCACGTCATTCATTAAAAAAATCTCCTTTAACAGTGGAATATCCGGATAAAATGCTGAAACCGACTTCTTCTGAAACGTCTCTGTTTTCTCACGATGTCCTGGATCAATAGAGCCTGAAATGTGGAGGTTTTAAGCTTGAAACAGGCTGATGACGCCGCCTGAGAGCGCTGCGCGATGTCTCGCACCGTGAAAAGTCCTTAAAGCGACAGAATCACCTCAAAATCTCTCATCAGCTGTTAAAATTTTCACTGAAAACCAGCTTAATTTTTCGAACCATGTCCACTTCGATGTGTCTCACAGGTTTAGAAAAAATTTTGATCAAACAAAGCGCCAGTCTCTCAGCAACTTCTCAGACAAAGGAATTCTGACGAGGGGCTGGACGACTCCTCCCACAAGGAGTGCTCACAGGCGAATGACGTCACCGACAGGCGTGGAAAAACTCACGCATGCGCACGAGGGTTCAAGCATGTCTGACGTAAAAACATATGAATGAAATCCATATAGTTTTTGAAAAAAATTAAAAGGACCTATACTTTACGGACAGCCCTCGTATGTGAAATGTAAAGTGATATATTGTGAAATAATGTTGAGTCGACAAAGCATCTCCGACAATTAGTGGACGAGAGTAATCGCAGTGAGTGCTGCTCTTCTCCACAGACCCCGCCTTCACTAAGCCACGCCCACTTTCAAATGATCAATTCAGTTCAAATTGAACACTAAATCTCAGACCAATCTTATTTCCAAGCAATTAAATTATGATTCTTTGACATGTTAATAATGACAATGTTATCAATCTGCATTAGTATACAAAATACGGGTAAGGAGAGTAAAAAAAAAAATCTTGTTTTTGCAAATGTGACTAAAATGAACCAAATCCTAAAATGTAGCCATTATCCAAGTGTTAGTAAAACAAACAAGACAGGATTTAGTTTTTTCAACATTTCACATGAATCCTGTTTCTGATGCAATCCTGAAAAAAACTATGACTCATTACAGACAGTTTCTAACCCTCAGTGGATTCTTGACATTCTGTACATAAAGGGTGGGGGGGGGGGCACACACAATTACAGCCAGTGCATGGGGTGTTACAGGTTCCGCAGGTAATCAAATTCAAATCCAGACACGGAGAACATGGTAGGATATTTGCAGTAAAATTGTTTATTTACCTGTTGATGTACAGAACACAGAATGACAACCTCTGCAAAATGCAGGACAGCGACGGTTGAAGAGCACACAGGGCAGAAACAAGAATGCAGAAATCACAAAATGACAACCAATGAGAACCAAAGTCTTATAGAGTGTTACTGCCTCTTGGGTGTTGAGATATACAAAAAAGGATGTTTTCCTTGACATTGTCCTTTGACCGATGACCAAACTATTCCAAAATCTAATCACCTCTAGATAACTATCCAAGTAATATTCCCACCATGTTTGATTTAACTGGGCTTCTTGGGTGCTGAAATGTACAAAACAAGAGTGCTCTGAGAGAACAATATCCCCCACTGGCACATGCTGCTTTGGTACAAGTGCCTGCTACATTCTGATACCATTTCAAGGAATTGTACCTGGTTTCTCAAAATCCCTCCTAAAGATGTGAGAGGAGTTGATTTTAGAATCCAGACACCAACTTATGAAACTGGCAGTGTCTAAGTTTTTAATCAAGGACCATAACTCTGAAAAAATGTGTCAATCTTGTACAATATTACAATATGCATATTATCAACCTATTACAAGGAATTGTACCAAGTTACATGAAATTCCTCCTAAAAATGTGAGAGGAGTTGATTTCAGAATTCAGCCACCAACTCATGAAACTGGCAGTGTCTGTTTGTTAATCAAGGACCATAACTCTGCCAAAATGTGTCAGTCTTGTACAATTTTACCATATATATATTATCAATCTATAACAAGGAATTGTACCAAGTTACATTAAATTCCTCCTAAAAATGTGAGAGGAGTTAATTCAGGCATCAACTCATGAAACTGGCAGTGTCTAAATTTGTTAATCAAGGACCATAACTCTGAAAAATGTGTCAATCTTGTACAATATTACAATATGCATATTATCAACCTATTACAAGGAACTGTACCAAGTTATATTAAATTCCTCCTAAAAATGTGAGAGGAGTTGATTTCAGAATTTAGGCACCAACTCATAAAACTGGCAGTGTCTAAGTTTGTTAATCAAGGACCATAAGTCTGCCAAAATGTGTCAGTCTTGTACAATTTTACCATATATATATTATCAATCTATAACAAGGAATTGTACCAAGTTACATTAAATTCCTCCTAAAAATGTGAGTTGATTACAGAATTCAGGCATCAACTCATGAAACTGGCAGTGTCTAAGTTTGTTAATCAAGGACCATAAGTCTGCCAAAATGTGTCAGTCTTGTACAATTTTACCATATATATATTATCAATCTATAACAAGGAATTGTACCAAGTTACATTAAATTCCTCCTAAAAATGTGAGTTGATTACAGAATTCAGGCATCAACTCATGAAACTGGCAGTGTGTAGGTTTGTTGATCAAGGACCATAACTCTGCCAAAATGTGTCAGTCTTGTACAATTTTACAATATAAATATTATCAACCTATAACAAGGAACTGTACAAAGTTACATGAAATTCCTACTAAAAATGTGAGAGGAGTTGATTTCAGAATGCAGGCACCCAAACATGAAACTGACGGAGTCTAACTTTGTTAGTGAAGGGCCGTAACTCAGGTAAAATGAGCCCAACTGGAACGATATGAAAATATGCGTATTACCAACCTATAAGAAGGACTTGTACCAAGTTTCATGAAATTCCTCCTAAAAGTGTGAGAGGAGTTGATTTCAGAATGCTTATGCCATTTTGGGACAGAGGGACATACGGACGGACAAACAGACAGACAGGCAGAAATCACCACGACATAATATCCCTTCAGCGGGGGATAAAAAAGGAGGTAGGTGAAGACAGGCTGCGTGACTGGGAATCGAACCCAGGTTGACATATTGATAGCCCAACTCCTTATCCCACTTGTGAGCATGACATTCATACATATATTTAAAAAATTTCATTCAGTTCCTTCCAACATAGTGGTATTTTTATTTTTATTTTGCAAGCAGTCACACCAGGAAAGAGCAGCATGTGAACACCAAAAACTGTAAATGTTGAATTAACAAATGACCTGTGGAGCACAGCAGGCTTCATTTGCTGGGTGATATGGTTTGAGCTGTTAATAGAAAGCCTCTGCAGTGTCGGGCAGCTGTGCCAGCTCTCTGCTGGCAGGCGACCTGCAGCCACCAAACCATCTGTGAATGTGGGCAGCATGGGCGCAGGCTGCACGCTACACCAACCTCCTTTAAAATCAAATGTGTCCTCTGCAGCCATCAAGACACAGCAAAGTGCTTTTTTCATGCTTAGATGAGCCAGAAAGCAGATAAATGCACAGTGCTCTTCAGGTTTGCATACATCTTGTAGGTTCCCGACTGTGAATCAAAACCAGCCCAATCAACAAACGCAGTTCAACCCGACTGAAGAGCTCAGCAGGTTGTCCTTTGTCCCCCCTCAGCTTCATCGTAAGAAGCTTCAATCAAAAAATACAAACCGAAAAGCAAAAAGGTCAAGTAGCAGGATTTATTTATTTATCTTAATATGATGAGAGGCCACGGATCTGCAGGAAAAAGGTGTCCGCTGTCCTGACGGTTGTGGCCTCAATTACTGGCACGTTTTGGGTATACAATCCTGTGATGAATCAGTTTGGCAAGGCATGGAAAATATGGATCACCAGTGAATAAGACACACAATCCTGGATACAGAAGCATCCCAGAGCATGAAAATATCCTTTTGTTGTACGCAGGAAGTTGTCTGCATGACATGAGTTGCACATTCGCCAAGCAGTTGAGGATTTGTTACTCGACTTTCATTTTTCAGGACCGTTGTGTTCATCAATGATTACTGCAAGTTCATGTGACAGTTTCGTTTTTGAGCTTTAATTTTTATGACTAAATGCAAGAAAAACATCCAGTATGCATGGATTATATTTCTAAAGAGTTCATGTTCGGGGCACATCTGCAGGATTACTTAAAAGCACAAAACTACTTTCACACCACGGAAATGTAAAACTCTTAGGTGTGGTGTGCAGGATTATATATTGGGGAGGTTGAGATAAAGAGAAGGAGAATTTTAAAAATCCTTGCTGAATTAAAAAAATGTATAGTTTTGATAAAAACATGCTGAAAATGTTAGAAATACCTACATTTTTGAGCCCATAAAAACATCATGTTTTAAAAATATTTGTACAGTCAAGATTTTGATCTCAGGAGTCAACCTGGTCAGACTTTTTCTATTTCTGCTGCTCAAACTGCAACAGGAGAGACACTCTGAATTTTACTTTCACTCGTCAGACCAGACGCACATGAATGAGATTTTGCAACAGGGACAGCTCCTTGTTCCTTTGTTTTCAGTCACTGAAATGGTAAAAAAAAATTATTCACATCTCCAACAATAGTGTCGTCTTTCCATGTCACTTCATAAAAAAATTTTAAGCGCCTGAAATAGCCTGAAATAGTCATGCTGGGTTGAAAAGACCAATTCACCAATTTTAAATCAGTTTTCATTTTAATTCCCACAGATCAATTCATACATCCAAAGACTGACACTGTATATTAGGGTTCTCCTCAGCTGCCTGAAAAAAATTATGCTGCAGTTGGGCCGTTACACTGTTTCCGAGGGCATGTAATGGGAAAATTGTCATTTTTCTCAGAAGCAGTGGGTCCACAATTTATTCCTCAGCCTCTGTCAAAGCCAATTAAATATGTCATCATGACTACTGGGACTCTTGTCTGTTGTGGGCAAGAAAAGAGAATCGTCCGCCGTTTCACACAGTAGTTTTTTTTTTTTTTCGTTCCTCATAACATGCCTTTTTCGTAGGACAATGCACGAAGGTTCTCTGGTGTGCACTTTTCCCTGCGCTCACTGCGTGGCTATGGGAAACATTCTCCTGCAGGAACAAAGTTCTGCTGTCTTTTTCCCCAGCGCTCGCGGCACCACGTCTCTCTGCAAGAGAACTTTTCCCATAGCCAAGTTCTCCTGCTGCAGGAGAACTTTTCCTCCAAGAACTTTTCCTATAGCCACATTCTCCTGCTGCAGAAGAAAAGTTCTCCTGCAGCATGCCACACAGCAAGTGCTACAGGCGTGAGTATTGTAGGGGGGACCAGGGTCATTCCCCCCACAAAATTTTTAAATTTATAACCCTCTGAAACAATATTGCTTGCATTTTAAGGGTCAAATTTTGTGAAGTAAAGCCATAGTTTGTTATATGGCTGGGGGGGGCCTGGCTGCCGGTTTGTTTGTCTGTTTGTTTTCCTCCCAGGTGGCGTGCATTTGGGACTGAGTGGCTGTGTTGCTGAGGCTGTCAGGACCTCACCCTGATCACCTGCGACTCATCAGGACTCACAGCTGAGGTGCATCTGGATGGATTGGAGCATGTTGGCATTTAAGACTGGAGTGCACAGTGTGTATTTGCCAGAGACTCGACCTTGTGACCAGACGGGTGAGATCGTCGTCTCGGGAGCCATCTCATCAGCAGCGGATGCTGAGAAACGTCCAGGTTTGATGCACAGTCTGTGAAAGAGGAGGGGGTGAGGTCTCACGCTCGTCAGCACACTTCCTGAGGTACGTTAGATTTTGTGACTAACAGTTATACAGTCAGTAAATGTGGTGTCCCTCACACCTTATTGTATTGAGCTGTTTGTTAGTCATGTATCAGCTTCCACTGCGGTGGAGTTTTGTGAACTGGATGTTCCATGCCTGCAGGTTGGAAGCTGATCAGCAATCAAGCCAGGAAGTGTTTGCTGTTTGTACACCTTTAAGTGTTCTGTGTGTAGAGTGTGGACTCACATAATGGTTCCTTCTTTCACAGACTCGGTTGTTGCGGCCACCTGGGGGGTGTCGGCGGGGTCCTTGGGTCCGAAACAGCTTCTGGCTCCGGACCGTTAGCGCTGCTGGGAGCGCACCACGCCAGACCGCACCTTTTTGTATTATCACTGTTATGTATTAAATTCAGTTAGCCTTTGTACCGTGCTCTGCTTATTTCATACTGGGTCCTTCAAACGCTGGTCGGTTCTCCGAGCTGCGTCCGACACATAACATAGTTTTTATTTTTATTTTTTTATCTTTGTTACAGCCTTGCTTTAAAGCCAAAAGAAATGAGGCATTGGGCAAAACACAGAAGAGTGTAGAAATAGCTATAATTATTAACTACCAATACTTCATTAATTTGCTGTCAAATGTCAATATAATACTATCATTAATATGTTGCATAACTAGACAATCAGGTAACAGCTCAAAAAATGGTTTTAATAATGCTAATCCAAATCGATATCGCATAGGACTGAATCAAATCAAAATAACTGATTCTGAATCTTAAGAATCGGAATCAAATCGATTCTTGAAATGTGAATCAATACCCAGCCCAGAGTATGTCACTGATCTTATGTCACTACATAAGCAATGAGGTTATGCAGAGTGCTGGAAGAAGAAGGATGCTTTTATTTGTCTCCTTCCATTGACCCATTTCACTTTGGATCTTCAGAGATTCCTCTGGTTGGTTTGAATGGCGTTTTAAGAAACACTGCTCTCAGTATTTTAGGGCAACTTGACTTCCAGCTTTACTTCTGCATTGCTTAACATGATGATTATCACTTGATAGCTGATTCAAGAAGTTCTCCAAGAATACAGTTCCATCACTGCGGTCTGTTAGAATGGCAGATGATAGTGGTCTAAGCTTAAAATATTTTAACTTTTCCCAGTTGAATAATTCAGATGGCTTTCGGTGAAGATTCTATCGGCGTCACACAGATTAAGGAGGATTACAACCGGATTAAAGACAGCCCACAGCGGCGGAGGGCGCGCCGCGCTTCGAGCAGCTATTGACAGGCTGAAACGACCAGATCATTTCCAAAGTGAAGGCTGTATTGATCCGGGACGTTGTCTGACTACCAGAGAAATTGCAGAAAATGTGGACATCAGCACTAATGCGGCACATTCCACTGTTACAGGAGATTTTGTAATGAAAGACGTGCGGAGGCATTCAGCCTCACATGCAGCCGTTATCCTGTGGTGTTCGTCCTTATCTGTGGGATTGGCGTTTGGTGTGACAGCGACGGCTTCGCCTCACACTCCAAACCAGATAAGTGGATTAAACAGGAGCTGCACGAGTGTGTGATTGGAGGTGGAGGTGCTCCCTCCTAACTGTGTGCAGACTGTGGATTACTGAGTGTGCGGACTCACACTCATTCATCCTGTCTTTGCTTTCTGCCAGCAGTACCAGGGTTGACAGCCGAAGACAGAGGCCACCTGGGGACTCGGGACTTGGGGCTCCGGTGTTCTTCAGACCGTTGGTGGTGGAAGCCGTGTGGGACGCGGCTTCTCTCTCGTCGGGGGTCTTCTATCTTCGAGCCTGCCCACACGTCACCTGGTGTTAATTGACTTTACAAATTTTGTGTATTTAGTTGTGTGTTGTCACAACATTAAATTGTTACTTTTTGGCTTATTCATTGTCCGTTCTTTAGCGCCCCCTGTTGTGGGTCCGTGCTACGACACCTTCCCAACAGGATTTCTCGGCCAATCGTCATGGATTCCGAGGGGCGTCAACCCGAGCTTGAACGGCCAATGGAAGAGCCAGGAGCGCAGGCGTCAGTGGGAGGCGTGTTGAGGGAGCTGCAGCAAATCTTAACCGCCTTCACGGCTCGGCTGGATTTAGTGGCCGAGCAGAATGTTCTCCTTAACCGGAGGGTGGAGGCTCTCACCGCCAGGGTGGAAGCGCGCGATCAGGGCGCTGCTGCAGCCACTCCTCTTGGTGGTCCTGTGCCTGTAACAGACGTTCCACTGGTCGTTCAACGACCCCCCCCCCCCACCATACCCTGAAGCATACATAAGCCCTCCGGAACCGTACGGAGGCTGTGTTGAGACGTGCGCAGACTTCCTCATGCAGTGTTCGCTCGTCTTTTCACAGCGTCCTGTCATGTATGAGTCAGACGCCAGCCGGGTGGCTTATGTTATTAATCTGCTTCAAGGAGAGGCACGCGTCTGGGCTACGGCGCTTTGGGAGCAGAATTCACGGCTCCTAACGTCTTATGCTGAGTTTGTACGGGAGTTCAAACAAGTTTTTGACCATCCCAACAGAGGCGAGACCGCTTCGAGCGTGCTTCTGTCAATGAGACAGGGGCGTCGCAGCGCAGCCGAGTATGCAGTCAACTTCCGCATCGCGGCAGCGAGGTCCGGCTGGAATAACGTTGTGCTCCGCGCCGCCTTCGTAAATGGACTGTCTCCGGTCCTGAAGGAGCACCTGCTGGCTAAGGAGGAACCGCGGGATTTTGACGGGCTTGTCGATTTGGTTATACGCTTAGACAACCGTTTGAATGAGCATCGTCGGGAGCAGGCCGGGGGGCGTGACCGGGCACAAGCCGTCCCTCCCCCTTCCAGCTCCGAAAGGGTGACGTCGTTCCCACGCGTGTGGCTACAGCTCCCCCTGCTGAGGAGGCTATGGACACGAGCAGGGCCAAAGTAAAAACAAACGTCAGACAAAGGAGGCTGGCCTGCGAGGAGTGTTTTGTCTGCGGCTCTTGTGAGCATATGCAGAAGGACTGCCCCAAAACGGTCAAACTACAACGCCCGTCCTTAGAAACTGGGCTAAGGGTGGGTCATAACACGCACGCGGGGAAATCCCGCAAATCTGCACGAATCCCAGTGACGATCCTTTGTGGGGATCTAACCCTTCACGCCCAGGCACTGGTAGACACGGGGTCGGAAGGGAATCTGCTGGATAGCAGATGGGCAAAGGAAGTAGGGCTCCCCCTGGTGGCTCTGCCGGCACCATTGCAGGTGCGAGCACTAGATGGCACCCTGCTTCCATTAACCACACATCAGACACAGCCAGTGACCTTGGTTGTGTCTGGAAATCACAGGGAGGAGATAGTGTTCCATGTAACACCTTCTACCTCCCGAGTGATTTTGGGATTTCTATGGATGGTGAAGCACAATCCCCGGATAGATTGGCCGTCCGGGGTTGTGACGCAGTGGAGCGAAACCTGCCACCGGGAGTGTTTAGGATCCTCGGTTCCTCCCGGCATGACTGCTAATGAGGAGGTTAAAGTCCACCCCAATCTATCGGCGGTGCCAAAGGAGTACCACGATCTCGCTGACGTCTTCAGCAAAGATCTGGCGCTCACTCTTCCCCCGCACCGACCGTACGATTGTGCCATCGATTTGGTCCCGGGCGCTGAGTACCCGTCCAGTAGGTTGTACAACCTCTCACGTCCGGAACGCGAATCAATGGAGACCTACATCCGGGACTCTTTAGCTGCAGGGCTGATCCAGAACTCCACCTCCCCGATGGGTGCTGGTTTCTTTTTTGTGGGCAAAAAGGACGGCGGACTCCGTCCATGCATTGATTACAGAGGGCTGAACGAAATCACGGTTCGCAACCAATACCCATTACCTCTGTTGGATTCAGTGTTCACGCCCCTGCATGGAGCCCAAATTTTCACAAAATTGGATCTTAGAAACGCGTACCACCTGGTTCGGATCCGGAAGGAAGACGAGTGGAAGACGGCATTTAACACCCCGTTAGGTCACTTTGAGTACCTGGTCATGCCGTTCGGCCTCACTAACGCCCCTGCGACGTTCCAAGCTTTGGTAAATGACGTCTTGTGGGACTTCCTGCATCGGTTCGTCTTCGTATATCTGGACGATATACTCATCTTTTCCCCGGACCCTGAGACCCATGTCCAGCATGTACATCAGGTCCTACAGCGGTTGTTGGAGAACCGGCTGTTTGTGAAGGGCGAGAAGTGTGAGTTCCACCGCACTTCTTTGTCCTTCCTGGGGTTCATCATCTCCTCCAACTCCGTCGCCCCGATCCGGCCAAGGTCGCGGCGGTGAGAGATTGGCCCCAACCAACAAGCCGCAGGGACTACAGCAGTTCCTCGGCTTTGCAAATTTCTACAGGAGGTTCAATAAAGGCTACAGTCAGGTAGTTAGCCCCCTGACTGCCCTGACCTCCACCAAGGTCCCCTTCACCTGGTCGGATCAGTGCGAAGCCGCGTTCAAGGAGTTGAAACGCCGATTCTCGACTGCACCAGTTCTGGTGCAGCCTGATCCTGATCGCCAGTACATAGTGGAAGTGGACACCTCTGACTCAGGGATAGGAGCCGTGCTGTCCCAGAGCGTGGAGGCTGATAAGGTTCTCCATCCTTGTGCCTATTTTTCCCGCAGGTTGACCCCAGCTGAACGTAACTATGACGTCGGCAATCGGGAGCTCCTCACGGTGAAGGAGGCTCTTGAAGAGTGGAGACACCTGCTGGAGGGGGCGTTGTTGCCTTTCACGGTTTTCACGGACCATCGGAACCTGGAGTACATCCGGACCGCCAAGCGGCTGAACCCCAGGCAAGCCCGCTGGTCTCTGTTCTTCGGGCGCTTTGACTTCCGGATCACGTACCGCCCCGGGACCAAAAACTAAAAATCTGATGCGCTGTCCCGGGTGCACGAAGAAGAAGCCAAGGTGGGGCTGTTGAACCCCACCGAGACCATCATCCCCGAGTCCACTGCCGTGGCCTCCCTCACCTGGGACATGGAGAAGACCGTCCGGGAGGCCCTGGCAAGGAGCCCGGACCCGGGGACCGGCCCCAAGAACAAAATGTACGTCCCACCAGAAGCCAGAGCTGCCGTATTGGACTTCTGTCACGGATCCAAGCTCTCCTGTCATCCCAGAGTGCGTAGGACCGTGGCAGTGGTCCAGCAGCGCTTCTGGTGGGCGTCATTGGAAACCGACGTTCGGGACTACGTCCAGGCCTGTACCATCTGCGCCAGGGGCAAGGCGGATCATAGGAAGACCTCGGGACTCCTCCAACCCCTGCCGGTGCCTCACCGCCCCTGGTTTCACATCGGCCTGGACTTCATCACGGGCCTCCCGCTGTCCCAGGGCAACACCATCATTCTCACGATAGTGGACCGGTTCTTCAAGGCGGCCCACTTCGTGGCCCTCCCGAAGCTCCCGACGGCCCAGGAGACGGCAGACCTCCTGGTCCACCACGTCATGCGGCTGCATGGGATACCATCGGACATCGTATCAGATCGTGGTCCCCAGTTCTCTTCACAAGTTTCGAGGAGTTTCTGTAAGGAGCTGGGGGCCACCGTGAGCCTCTCGTCCGGGTACCACCCCCAGACAAACGGCCAGGCAGAGCGGGCTAACCAGGAGTTGGAGCAGGCCCTTCGCTGCGTCACCTCCGCGCGCCCGGCGGACTGGAGTCACCATCTGGCCTGGATCGAGTATGCCCATAACAGCCAAGTCTCGTCTGCTACCGGCCTCTCCCCTTTTGAGGCATGTTTGGGGTACCAGCCCCCATTGTTCCCGCTGGTGGAGGGAGAGGTCAGTGTGCCCTCAGTCCAGGCCCACCTCAGGAGGTGCCGCCGGGTGTGGCGGACCGCCCGCTCTGCCCTGTTAAAGGCCCGGACGAGGGCCAAGACCCATGCGGACCGCCGGCGTTCCCTGGCCCCCACATACCAGCCCGGGCAGGAGGTGTGGCTTTTGACAAAGGACATTCCCCTCTGTGTGGACTCCCCCAAGTTGAAAGACCAATACATTGGACCATTCAAAATCGTCAAAATCATCAACCCGGCCGCAGTGAAGCTCCAACTCCCAGCTTCACTGCGGATCCATCCTGTGTTCCATGTGTTCCGTCTCAAGCCACACCACACCTCGCCCCTCTGTGCACCTGGACCTACGCCGCCTCCTGCCCGGCTCATCGACGGGGAGCCTGCTTGGACAGTCCGCAGCCTCCTGGACGTCCGTCGTAAGGGCTGGGGGTTCCAATATCTGGTGGACTGGGAGGGGTATGGACCTGAAGAACGCTCCTGGGTGAAGAGGAGCTTCATCCTGGACCCGGCCCTCCTGGCCGATTTCTACAAGAGACACCCGGACAAGCCAGGTCGGGCGCCAGGAGGCGCCCGTTGAGGGGGGGCCCACCACCACCAGAGGGCGCCCTGCTTGGAGTGCGGGCTCCAAGCACGAGAGGGCGCCAGACCCAGAAGAAGTGACAGCTGTCACTCATCTACAACACTATATAAGCCGGACTGCAACTCCACCTCCCCGCCGAGAAATCGACTACCGAAGAGGTAATTTCTCTGTTGACTCATATCGTTGAGTGATAATCTGAACTTCTTTTGCAGCCGTTATCCTGTGGTGTTTGTCCTTATCTGTGGGATTGGCGTTTGGTGTGACAGCGACGGCTTCACCTCACACACCAAACCAGATAAGTGGATTAAACAGGAGCTGCACGAGTGTGTGATTGGAGGTGGAGGTGCTCCCTCCTAACTGTGTGCAGACTGTGGATTACTGAGTGTGCGGACTCGCACTCATTCATCCTGTCTTTGCTTTCTGCCAGCAGTACCAGGGTCGACAGCCAAAGACAGAGGCCACCTGGGGACTCGGGACTTGGCGGCTCCGGTGTTCTTCAGACCGTTGGTGGTGGAAACCGTGTGGGACGCGGCTTCTCTCTCGTCGGGGGTCTTCTATCTTCGAGCCTGCCCACACGTCACCTGGTGTTAATTGACTTTACAAATTTTGTGTATTTAGTTGTGTGTTGTCACAACATTAAATTGTTACTTTTTGGCTTATTCATTGTCCGTTCTTTAGCGCCCCCTGTTGCGGATCCGTGCTACGACACCTTCCCAACACCTCTTCTGCAATTTCTGTAGTAATCAGACGTCGTCCCGGATCAACACAACGTTCATTTTGGAAATGATCTGGTCGTTTCAGCCTGTCAATCGCTGCTCGGAGCGCGGCGCGCCCTCCACCATTGTGCGCCGTCTTTAAACCGGTTGTAACACTCCTTAATCTGTGTGATCCCCATAGAATCCTCCCTGAAACCCGTCTGAATCTTCTGAATGGTTTCCACCTGGCTGTCTCTCACAGTTTCTGGAAAAATTTGATGCAGCAAAGCTCCAAATCGTTCAGACATTTTCCTCACAATGAAAATCCGACGAGGAGGGTGGACCACTGCTCACTCAAAGCGTGCTCACAGGCGAATGACGCAACCAACAGGCGTGAAAAAACTCACGCATGCGCATGAAGGTTCAAGCTTGGCTGATGCAATCACACATGATTCAAATCCATATAGTTTTTGATAAAAATAAAAAGGTCGGATACTTTTCTAAAAGACCTCGTAGACTATACCACAACATTATTGCATGTTCCTGATTCAAGAACATCATTTGGAAAATACTCTTTCATGCAGGGGTGAGCTTCATTTCTTTCCTACAGGTAGCTCAGCTGGATACGAGTTATACCAATATGTAGACCTGGGTTTGAGTCCAATTCAAACTATATGTCTATGTCCTTGCACAAGATACTTCATCTCCATTGTCCCAATCCACCCCGCTAAGAATAGGTACCAGTTTTGGCTGGGGAAGTAACCTGTGATAACGGACTGATGTCCCATCCAGGAGGAGTCGTGGACTCTCATACACTTCAAGCTGCGGAATCAAGGGAAAGGCACAACCACCAATAGGCCTCAAGGACTATGTAGGACTTCCTTATTCTTTCCTGAATGCAGTATTTCCCAACTTTGATCAAGAAGCCATCACGTTTGACATCCTGTAGTACATAGAGAAATTGGGATCTTATAATAAGAAACGGTCTAGCCACTAGGAGCAGTAGGCAGTCAAAATCTAGTGGCCTGGGAACCAATTTCAGGTCCAGACACTGACTTGGTCAATAGCAGTCGAAGGAGCATTTTAGCTAATACCATTTTACACCTTTACTACAGAGAACAATCTGATCAGATGTTTACACGGTGAATAGATCTAACTAGATCCTTGTCATTGGACTGGTGGACTGTATGTCTTGAGGAACTGATCATTTGTTCCATTATATCAAAAAATAGTCAATTTTTGTCTATTTGTGCCATTTTTGGTGCCATTTTGCCATTTATTTTGGTTCCATACGTTTGTCTCCACTGAACGACTCCACGACCTTTTCATGAAAAAACTAAAACAAATAGTGAATGTTTTTCATTCGCAGTAGGGAACATTCGATCTTCATAAACATTCATTATTTGTATAATATTTTCATATCTAACGGATATCATTCCAACTGAGGTTCTGATCAGATTCAACTATTGCATTCCTGTTCTGATCCTCAGGGTTTCTGATTATAAATATTAAATATTACTGGGACCGCTTTCTTCCACCTGTAAAATATAGCGAAGATTCGTCCCATCCTGTCTATGGCTGATGCTGAGACCCTGATCCATGCGTTCATCACTTCTAGATTGGACTACTGCAATGTTCTATTTTCTGGTTTACCGCAGTCTAGCATTAGGGCTCTCCAGTTGGTTCAAAATGCTGCAGCCAGACTTTTGACACGAAGCAGAAAGTTTGACCGCATTACACCCATTTTGGCATCCCTTCACTGGCTTCCAGTCCCACTGAGATCAGATTTTAAGGTTCTGCTACTAACCTATAAAATTATTCATGGACTGGCACCTCCCTACCTAGCTGACCTAATTAAACCTTACGTACCGGCCTGGGCTTTACATTCTCAGGGTGCAGGACTACTTTGTGTCCCTAGGGTGAATAAGAAGTCTGCGGGTCATAGAGCTTTCTCTTATCGTGCCCCTGTTCTGTGGAATGATCTTGCTGCGTCAATAAAACAGTCAGATTCTGTGGAGATTTTCAAGTCCAGACTTAAGACGCACTTATTTTCCCTTTCATATGGCTAGCATACTGGTACAGTTTTGTTTTACGCTTTTTACTCTTTTAATTCATGTTATTAGTAATTGGAGCGGGTCTTTTAGTGAAGCTTAGGGCTACCGGCCTGCAATCACCTTAGTATTTCTTCTGTTTTTCTTGTTGATTAATGCTGGCAAATTATACAGTATTTTTTGACTTTTTGATGCCTGATTCTGTTTTTTCTCTGTTTAAGGTGCAGCTCCATCCAGAGAGGGGAGTTGTATTTGTGTTGGCGATCCTCCTGTCCTGTGCACCACCAGCAATTCTTGTATATTCGTCCGTGAATTGTTCTGTGAATTGTTTCTGTGATTTATGTTTGTAGCATGGCCCAAGCAGAGGGTCACCTCTTTGAGCCTGGTCTGCTTGAGGTTTCTTCCTCAGACAGACTTTTTCCTTACCACTGTTGCTCTGGGGGTTGGTAAGGTTAGACCTTACTTGTGTGAAGCGCCTTGAGGCAACTCTGTTGTGATTTGGCGCTATATAAAGGAAAATAAAAATAAATAAATAAATAAATTCCATGTCAACACAGCTATTATGATGCAGTTACAGGAATTTGTTCACTCCCCCCCCCGTGCCTCATGTCACTTATTTCCTTCAAAGCATCACCGCTAAGCCAATGGCTTCATTAAATGATAAAGAATGGCCTTAATGAGCGTCCTGCCCATTCACAAAGAGGTGAGACAAAAAGAATGAGAGAAAGAAGGGAAGAAGGGGTGAGGAATGACTGTGAAGGTGAGAAGTAGTTATTAATAGTCATTTTGATCATAACCATTCATTAAAAAAAATACCTGAAAAAGGTTCAAACTAACAAACTTAGATGACTGAATCTGATTGGAGCAGAAAATTTTAATCACATCATCCAGCTCATAAAGGTCTCTGAGCGCCAATCCACACATGGCATCCCTCCAGCCAGACCATGAAGTGATAACACCCTCATTAATATAAATTCAATTCTCATTGTCGATACTAATTAGCAAAGTTTGGCCTCAAACTTCAGTCATGAAAACTAATTCACAAGTTGAAGGTTTCACGGGGTTTATCCAGCCGGAGATGTTGCTGAGATGTTGGTATAAATAAAAGAACAGCCGTTGGACTGCTGTGTTTGTGATATGCTGTGCAAAAAGTTTAGATGAACGTAATGCATATGGCAACGATAGAATGAACCGGACCAGGTAGGGATCTAGGGGAATGTGAAGACAAAATATATGAAAAAGAAAAGAAAGGCAAAAAGTTTAGAAAAAAGAAAAGAGGAGATTGGACTTTGTGATCTAAATCAAATCTTATTCCATTAGTGCAACAGATAAGTGAAACAATCATGCAAATGGTGATAGCGTCAAATTTGGCAGAAATACTCCATTCCTCTTTTGAAAAAAAGTGATTGGCCACTTGACTTTTCAATCGGTGGTCAGGTAGGGGTCAATTGAAGAATTACACAGAGGTCAAAATTAAAAGATGCTCCAATCATATTGAAAAATATTCCACATTATTTGCCTGATTATAAAATTCCAAAAAGGTATAGTTTGGACTATCTGCGACTGAATTCTATGGAGTTACGGGATAAAAACAGCAAGAATGGTGACAAAGGTCATTGTCATTTTGTACAGGGTCAAAAGTTAAGTTGCTCCAATTGTGGTAAAAAGTGATACAAATTATTGGTTGAGCTAATAGGATTAATAAATGGAATAGTGTTCACAGTGTTGAATGCTTGGTCTCCAAAGTAAAGGTCTACGTCTGTTGGATTCTATGACATGTGACATATGTTACCCCGTAACGTGATAAGTAAGGATGATACATGGTCCAAACTATTCCTATTTAAAACCGTGTTAACTCAACTAGTAATTTGCATCACTTTTTACCAAAATTGGAGCAACTTTAACTTTTGACCCCTGTACAAAATGACAATGACCTTTGTCACCATTCTTG